>NC_058337.1:107233882-107536912 GCF_905475395.1 Chrysoperla carnea | reverse complement strand
TCTTACAAACTGACCACACCGATAAGTAAAAACATACATTGCATTTGAAATGATTACATGTACAATGTACATAAAACCAACTGGTGTACTTCTTCAAGTCATGTGATTCCATGATAACATGCCATAACGGCACAAATCACAATATAAAATCTTGTTAGATTAAACGCCGATTGATGTTACCTAGGATTGTGATGATCAATCTTTTTACTTATCTTACTTATTTTACGAGCCATTACAAAGATGTTTTTTGTACTAATATGCTGTTCGAGTATTGAATTCATAATTAATTCTGTTTAATTATTATTTGTACTTTTTATTATATTTAAGTTTCTTCATTTGGTCATAATTGTTTAAAGCATTTTTTTGTGTGTGTTGTTTTATTTTATATAATGCCCATAAATTTAATTTTTAGCCATATTTCCTCCGAAGATATAGACGTAAGCACTGTATCGAAGGGCAATGCGGGAAAGTTTGTGTGTGTTATAAATTTGTTTCGTGAGCAACTCCCACCTGTTCAAATGAGCTGAAATTCGGTATACAAAGTTTACTATGCGGTTCAATGTTGTAAAAAAGGGGACCTGATTTAAAAAATTTGGGGATGCTTCTCAGGACAAAACTCACTTTTTTCGACGTTTATATGCCTTCTTCAGCTTGTCCTTCTCAGACTGAGTTGAAGGGTTGAAAAGCAATATATAGGTTGAGATAGCCTGAGTGATGTGCTTGACGGTTGTGTCAACTTCCCTGCCCCATTCCCTCACTTTTGAAGTGGAAATATTATTTTTTTTGTGGTTTATCATGTTTTCGCCGTTTTTGGGCCTTCAATTTCAGTACAGCTTCCCCGAATTGAGCTTGGGGAGGGGGGGGCATTGGTATATAGGTTGGGTTATTTTTAAGGATACTAACCTTTAGGGGGTGTCAACTTTCTAGGCTCTCAACTAGGAAAAGAAATATATATAATGAGTGGGAAATTTGATTTTAGTGATGAAGGTCTGCTGCTCTATTTTTTATATTTTTCAAAACGTCAATAAATTTAATTTTTTTTAATGAAATTCCATTTAGTTAATTTATTAGCGGTAGTGCCAATCATGAATGTTTTTATCAAAGAGATCATGTAACAAAAGATTAATTTTTTTACAAATAGAGTACATTCTGATTTTTATTTTTATTTTAAATTGCTTATTTAAGCTTAAAACTATGTTTTTGTATTCGATTCAGTTTGTTTTTATATATTTCTTATTTAAAAGACGACCGACAGATTCTAGTTTATAGTCTTAAAAAAGGCATATTGTAAGAAGAAAAAGTCAATGTTTTGAATATGAAATATGAAAAAATACAGAATACAATAATTCCAAGTATCCTGCCATTAAACTCATTTTTTCATTGATATGAACTGTATAATAATTACTACTTGCAAGAAAATATGTAATATTACTAGTTGCACGAAGAAAAAAATTTAGGCTTTGGATTTAGACCATAGTTTCATATCTTTATTTATATGAAAAATTTACACTGAGAATCAAAAGTAATCAGGTAATCATAAACTAAATAAATTCTTCTACTAACTGCCAATCCTATTTCTAAAAAATGATCTGCAACATCGATTCAAGTTGCCATGAATTTTGCGAAAATGCAAAAAATTTTTTATTACTCCCAATTTGTATTTTGTGTCAAAATTTTATGTTTTAGCCTTGTAAATATTCTAATCAAACCAAACGTAACACTACAATTATTTCCTACAGGTAAAACTAAAAGTAGCTATAAAATTAAAATCAAACAAGTATTTTACTTCTAAAATTAACAATTGTCAGAAAAATATCTCGTAAAAAAAAATTAACCGCTACATTTATAATGTACCAAGGTCGAAAGGAACATAGTTTCTACCGAGTGTCCCACGACATCTCTCGATCTTTTTTATTTATTGTAGGAGAGATTTCCATCCTTCTGACTCATTCCGAAGATCGTTTCTAAAATTAAGCATAAACTAAGAAATAAGTTAGTCCGAAAGAAATATAAGTACATATGACCAAAAGTAATCACTTTTATGGTAGAATGTCCATTATAGCCAAGTTAATTAAACAACAGGCGTCTAACCGAGGATAATACTTATACATCTTATGTATACATATATAAATTTTACACACGCAGATTTATAATGTATCATTTTATCCTTGCTTAAAGTATCAACATTTACAAAATTTTACAAGTGGGCCTTGTAATAAAGTGAGTTTACATAAGACATTCTTAAGTGAAAAAAAGATGGAAAACAGTCGTAAACAACATTTTTTTACCTCATAATAATTTTCTATAATAAAATCATAAATGAAATACTTACTTGATACTTCGAACAGATTTTCTATATATTATCTAAACCCATATGTAGTAATATGGTATTATATCTTTTTGATGAAATTTACTAGATTTGCCGACTGCAATACGAGAAGGTGTATCCACCGTAACTAAGTAATAGTACAAGGAGAAGTAAAACAGATACAGATAATACAAGTGTGCGCGCTTATACCACATTGACTATACGATATATAATCTCGAAGGCATCGTGTGTGTAAATGTTGTCATAAAGTATTCGACGACATCCTGGGGTTCTTTCAACACACAAGTAAACTTAATTTTAACCTCCGGTATTTTATATCTATCTACATACGTATGAAAGGGGTTTTTCATTTAGAGTGTTCGAAGTTTAAACTTAAATCAGACAGTATATGAGATATTTTTAAGTTTTTGGAACTATGTTCCTTATCGCACGTTATCGTTCTGATTTGTGGTTGGAAGGTAAAACCAAAAAAGTGCAACAAAAAAACTAAAACTTTTTCAATCGATTCAGCTTGCCATGAATTTTGAGAAAATTCAAAATTATTTTTATAACTATTAATTTGTATTTTTTGTCAAAATTTTATGTTTTATCATATAAAAAAATTGAGTTGTGAAAGTTATCAGAGATAAGTTAAAGCTAACAGAGATAATTTAAAGTAAGTTCAATGCAATTTTATGTTATATCCTCACATACTGGGTAGTGTACTCACATATTGGGTTGACTACTAAATCAGAAATATGTCTTTTTTGAAATTAAACGTGTTGTATATCACACAAATTATACTTTTTACCATGAAAAATTAAAACATCTGATATACAACTTCAGTAATTTGGAAACTCTTAATGAAAAGCCTTTTATATATGTGTAGGAAAATTCTTGTCAATGTTAAGATTTCTACTTGTTGCAACCTCGTAACAAGTATTTAGAGCAATATGCAAGTTTATTTATTGTTAACAAATAAAAATAAATAATCGTATTTTATAATAATAATAATAATGTCTCAAGCATGAATGACTTAATAAATTTAATACACTTATGTTAATTAAGGTAGTTTTGCCGTAAACTTACTTTTCTTAAAAATTTGATAAAATTAAAATATAGAGTTAATCACATAATTTCAAAGGAAAATTAGCGACATTTTTCAATCGATTATGAAGGAAGATATTTATAATTAAACTATTAGCGAGTTTGTCAACCTCGACTTCCCTTAAGGCGACAATGAACATAAGATCTGAGACATTTTTTACTTTTTCTCCCTCGATATGTAATATACCGTGTTTCTTGTTTATCTTAAAAATCGTCTTTAGAATTGGTCTGAAAAACTAATACTAATCGATTGGTTGAAAATCGATTTAAAAAAAATTTTGTTATACATATGCGGTTTAGTGTTCGTTCAGTAACATTCCTATTGTCATAAATACTGCATGTATGAGCATGACTTTATGAACTAGAGAAGATTGACCAAATAACCTTAAGCACGTTATATCGTATAGCTACAATCGTTAATCAGAGCACTAAAACAAAAATAAATGGTATGCATATACATCAACGATGCATTTCATTGTATCTGCCACTGTTTTTTAAACTGAGATGTATACCATATTTTCCGTGAAAATATGAAGGAAGAGGGTTGTGGAGACTTATATTTTCTCAGATAAGTCAAACAAAATAATTTTTCATTCAAGAGAAGAGTGGACATGACTACTGAGCAAGGAGGAAAGAAATTATCTAGATGTAGATATCAGGCACAATGAAGTAAAGGTCAACAAATCGATGGATGAAATTTGAAAATTTTGAGTAAACTAAAAGAAAGACCACTTTATTACTAGAAGATAGTTTCTTTAAATAAATAATAAATTGACTTTAGCAAATCATGGATGGGTACAATTCGGCAAGATCGAACTGGCTCATTGGCAAAAACTGGAAAGTCATAACTGATGAAACATTGTTAAGGATCAAACTTAATAACCTCCTTAATGTAAATAACAAATTTGTATTCATTATATAAATCTTAAAAAAGAGTTGATTTTTTTTTTGTGAAAAGTAAATCAATATAAATCCATATTTGGCATGACGTATATATTCATTATGTTATGTTTCCGATTTGTATTATGATTATTTACTTATATTGTGAATGAAGCTGAAGAGTTATTATGGTAATAATTTATAATCGGGTAAGATGAAGTACCTTTAGTCAAATGTGCCTTGAATCTTCTATAGTTTCTCGGGGAAAAACATAACAATTTGGATGCTTCTTTCTTTTAACTTGGTAACTATTGAATATTTTTTTATAACTTGTACTTAACGTAAATCTTTGGTTATCGGTGAGTAAGTTGTTATTTCATATAACAATAAATTTTGAGGAGGTAAAGTTAAAAATCTCAAAGTGATGTATCTTGAAGCTTGTAGAAAGTACCACTTATATATTGAAATATGGTGTTGTATTTTCAATATTAAAATCTTAGAGTGAACTGTAACGATTACATGTTGAAAAAAGGACCAATCAGTGGAAGTACATTAAGAAGTGAAGCATGGTAAATCATGCTGTTGTAACATGGTTCACAATCATTTACCATTGTTCACACATTTTAATCGATAATAGTTGAATTCTCAAAATCAAAAAGTATTGAATTTCAACAATGCTGTAAACAGAGACAATTCGATTGAAATATTTTATTGCAAGGCTTTAAAAAATATATAAATAAAATTTTGGATTCTAGGTACAATACCTTTCCCTACTATATAAGCAAACAAAGAAGTAATAATAAAATTTAATTTATCAAGTTGTTTTTTATTGTGAAATTGTATGTTTCATGACACTATTTTAGTTACATTATTATTATTTAAAAATCATTACCATTTTTGGTTCTGTAATAATGGCTTTATTAGGATTCATAATGTAGTATTCTTCTTCTAAATCATTTGAAAATTGTCCAATATTAATTTATGAGCAATTGAATGTTAAAAGTGACTTTAAACGATGGAATTACGAAATTAAATTTGTCTCGCACCTTACAGCTGTGGCGTTAACTTACGCTGGCGAACACTAGTAAATATATCGACTTCGTTGATGTTCCGATCGAAGCGTATTGACGGCAATATGATCCGAAATTTTATAATATTCGGTCGAGTCGTTTCAGGTCGGATGAGTTTTTATTAAAATTTTTTTTTTTAACTTTATGGTATTCTGGGATGTTATTCGTGTTTAACTAAAGGATCGCTCCAGACTCTACCCACGGCGTCTTTTATTATTAATACCTTGAATATATATTTTAACGAGCGATTATTAGATATATTGTTAAATATAAATATCTACCCTGGGATCGTCTCTAACAATTTTGATGAGCAATCGTATAGATATCTATTGTTGGGGGGGTCACTTTTGGGGTAGGTATAATTCTAAAAGAGGAGGGGTTATGGGTCTCTCTTACATGACAATTGGCTTTCATGCTTTTACAACTATGCAACATGTATGATTGACTCATAAAAATTTTTTGTTACAATAAAATATTGTTATTTAAAAATTATTTTTAATTTAATCTCTTTATGCAATAATAATGGACAATTTAAAAAAATGATTTATCACTTTTTATAACACCTAAAAAATAAAATTTTTTTGTCTTTAAAGTAAAGAAGAGAATTCTAAAATCTACTAAAAAATTGTGTGGGAGTGTAAATACCGTAAATGGTGATGTTAGATGATTAGCCAGTCATAGGTTTTATGTTGTTTATGTATGTTGTAACCTACGTACGTACCATGGTGTAACACCAGGTACCTAACAAAACTTTGTGTTAATCACCAGTTCGTCTGTTGTTCGATAAAATTTTTATATGAGTACTGGCTGATTTATATTGGTTGACAACGTTATTAATAAATAACCTTATTTATACTATTGGAATTTTTCATTTTATAAATTAATCGATTTGGTCTAAACTCTATCAGATAACTTTACATAGAAGAAACAACGTATATACGGTAGTTACATCGAGGGTGACTAGTTTTGTGCGTTTCTGGTTTAAAGCAGATTTTCAGTTTTTTCCTCAAGATACTGCATTTTTCTGATTTTAATAAATCGAAATTTTCTTACGTGAAAAATCGACCTATAAGGTGACTAACAAAATGCTAATAAACCAATTCGTTGTAAATATCCGCTCAGAGATAATTGGAGTTAAAAATTAATTTTACTGGTAAATGAAAGTAAATGAAACCACGGAATTTGTTTCCAAGATCGAAAACAATTTCCAAAACTTCATCGAACTAGTAAACCAGGAATAAAAATAATAGGCTAACTTTTCTATACCGGGTAAATCAGCATATATGGTACATCAAGTACCATATTGAATTACCAGTATTGAATTTAGTATTTTCATTGGATGTACATATATCCAATAGTAGGAGATTTTTAATAAAAAATAATAACAATAAACATAAAACTATATTTTTCAAATATATTATTTCTCTCATTTACTTGTAAAGCAATAAAGCAATAAATATTTCATGTTAAAACGAACCAATAAAGGTTAAAATTTATCTAAACGGTCAATTACAATTTTGAATTATTCAAAAATCTCCTACTATTTAAAAAATATTTGTATAAGGGTAAACCCTTATGTATGTAAACTCCGCCTCACGTGATCACGTGATGTACCAGTTATTCTGATTTACCCTGTATAATCCAAGCAAACTTAAACTCGGGAGAATTATATTTAATCGCTCGAATAAATTTTTTATGTTAATAATTGAATTGTACCCCTTGAGATATTCAATCTACAAAAATCATTCTGCTTACTTTGATAATGGAGTTTTCAACTCGAATTGTCCCGGTATTTCTTAGAGTGATCCACTCTTTTCTTGAACTCAACACCCTCGTAGGTACCAAGTTCGACATAAATAGAAAATTTAACTGTATTCATTAACAATGTTTACGAATGGTTTTTGACCCCCGAACTAGTGCGAATTTAGGATTGCGTACCCGAAAAACTAAAAATTGGCGATGATTTTCCAAATGGTCTCCCTTTGAAAAAGGCTTTAAGGAAACAGGCAAATTAATGGAGAGTGTTCTTAGATATGTTTCAAATGCGAGTTTAGGGTTCCATATCCGAAAAATTTGTCTGGGGTTTTTAAATTTTGTAAATTTCACTTGTTTTCAATCATTCTGTAATACTTTAAAAATCAAACGTTACAAAAATACACGGACATTGAAATTGGTATGGTAGAACGACGAGACGATTGTAGTCGAGAATCATATCGATGGTGGTGAAGTCAGAGTTGTATATTTTTTGGTCTCTCTTCTTCTACCCATTCCTCCTCAGTATCCAATATGTATGTTTGCTTTTTTAGTTAAACTAACAAAAAAATAAAAAAATAATATATTTAAAAAAAAACGAAACGAACACTGTTATACCTGATATAGCCGCACCTCAAAAAACATTTCTCATTTATCTTCGTCAAAACGTATTTTGTGTGTGTTTTGTGAAGAGAGGATTTTGTTATATGCATGGTGAAGAGTAGTACCTTGGCGGATTCAATGTATATAAATTAATCAATTGTTTTTGACAAATATTTGGTTTCTATCATATAACAGCTATTCGCACCATGCGTGAGTTTTATTGGAGGCCTTTTCATGGTAACGATACATCTACTTTAATTATAGAATTGTATGGATGCATATATAATTGGATTGAATTTATGACTAACATTGAAAATTTAACATTATTGTCTCACAAATTTGAATAAATAATTATAATAATTTACATTTGAAAAATAATATTTGTGCAATTTGATTTCTTATTTTCACAATTTTTAATGCATTAAGTTTAAGTAATTAGTGTTTTTCAATAATTTTAATTTGACATTTGCTATAACATTAACATGTAAAGAATTGCAAATTAGTCAAAACAGCCTCCTTTATCGCCAAAATTTTTCACTGGAAGCGCTGTGCATCGTTTTTATTGTCCCTACCATGACTACGCACACAAGGAATATTATGAAGACAAACTTTACTGACAAGAAGGCAAGCAATGTAGAGAAATGTTGGCCATATGAATTTGTGTTTTCAAGTAAAAAATAAATATAATTTTTAGTGCTATAAAGTAAAAAATTTTGTTTTTACTATTCACTTATTTACATACCAACCATTGTGTTTTATATTATTTAATCACTTAGTTTAAAACTGAAATTTGGCAGTTTTTTATGCAAAATTCCAGTTTTAAACGTAACATAAAATTTCGAGACAATGTTTGAAAAATTCCAAGCCATGTAACTCGGATCAAACAACGCACTGCACCATCGTCTTTGTTAGGTGGTGTTTCCACCTTTTGATTTGGTGGGAAAAAAAAAGTCTCAGTTACTCCGAAACAATTGAAACTGTGGTAAAGAGGATACGAGAATTGTGAATAAGAGAAGGTTGTAGCGTTTTCAATTTTTTAGCCCCATATATAATTCTTAGAGCATCGACAGAGTTGGTAGAGGTGATTCTTGTACTATTAGATCTTGTGTAAGTTTTGTCGATAGCTATTTCACATTTAAATTCTCATAAAAATACATGGTGTGATGGAATAATAGTGCTTTGAGTATTGTCAATGATAAATTAACCCATAAAACATAAAAAACACATGAATGTGTATTTGTATTCCTGGTAGTACACTCTCCCCAATGTTTTTTGGTGTGTTAGTTAGCTCCCCGTGGTAGTAAAGTATAATATTTAAGCATGCACGATAGAAAAGGATGGATATACATACCTAATTTAGTGTGATATCTTTGTTTATTTTGTTGCTAAAATGTAGGACAAGAAATAAATTAAAGAGTTGAAGGTGGATGACTAAAACTAAATATTATTTAAAAGGTTATGCAGAAAATATTTGACCATTTCTTGGTTATTTTAGATTTTAGTGTAATCGATGAAATATTTAGAGGCATATCAGGAGAAAGAATTATTGGTGAGAATGACCGTTAAGACACGACCAATTTTCTGATATATACAATTTTCTAATTCATTGAAATGCAAATGTTTGAGAAAATTGAATAATTTGTCTTGCCAAAATAAATATTTAATATAAATATGATTTTTTTGAGGGCAGGTTAGCCATTCATTGCTAGGGCCGGGGCACTTGTCTGAAGTGTCCAATGAAAAAGAGGGATATGTTACACCGTGTACCTACTGCCTCTCATTTCTATGCCGCGCTGCATTGACCGTTTATGATGGTGTCACGCTGCCTTAAAATTAAGGTCGACTATAAAATAATTAGACTTACCTACTTTACAGTATTTTAGGATTCCTTCTGGATTGATTGGATTAACTTTTGAGTTACATTGAAAAATATGCTGATGTATTAAAATCGCATTATTTGTAATCTGACATGCATTGTTTTTTTTAATCGAATTCTGGCATCACATAATTTATTACTTTTACTTTTTTAATATTTATTATAGTTTTACAAAAATTATTAATAAATTTAATTATTTTTCTGTTTCAGGTAAGGATAATCAATTTACAATCAAAGTTAGCAACCGTAAAGAAGCGTACAGATCATTTAATATAAAATGGTTTTTAAAAATGAATTTGTATAGAACGTAAGTAATATTTCCGCATAAATATATAAATTTATCAGATAAAAATTACAGTCAAACTTCTTTAAGAGCACGCCATTAAAGGCAAGAATTGAATTTTATGAATGAACTGATTTGGTTAGGTTTAGTTGAAAGTTTTTTTTCATTTAGAATTGCTAATTTTACTAACACAAAATAATCAAAAAAAGGTAATATAATCATATATCGGAAAATTATTTATAACTGTTATTGTAGCAAAAGATATTTTTTTTAACAATACAATATTCGAAGTATTTGTTCAAATAAGCTGCCATCTTGTAGAGTGATATATTCAGCATGACGAATGTCTTAGTGCTCTTTGGCACTAAGTAAAGCATCTGGCGATTCTTGGTAGATATTTCGGCTTCCATGTTCCAATTTATAAAATTTTTCACATTATCTTTGAAGAGTTTCACCATTTCTTTATCTCGCTTTGTAATTTAAAAAAACAATTTTACTTGTTCTGTAAAAGCAAGCAAATTTGTGGTGACTTCCATGATTATCATATACTGATCACTCACAGCATTCACTTATATGAAGTTTTAGTAAAACTGACAACTTATTGAAGTATTTTTGAAGAGAAAACTTCTTTAGTGACGTTGGGTACTGTTTGGTAGGGGAACATGTAATGGATTCGCGTTATCGACATGCTGTGCGCGCGCCGACATGCTTATACTAGTAAATTTGTAGATATACAGCTAAGGTATTGTGTAACATTAGTGCTGCGTATATAACAAGACTATTGAAATTTATGTAAATACAAATACTATCCACAAATCATATAATTGTATATTAATTGTTATTTCAATGGAATTGTATTTATATTTTGTCATAATCTTGTACAGCCCGTAATACATTTAAATAATAAAAAAGCATATAAACATGCATGTTATTGTTGTTCGAAGTGTCAATAGATGTGAAAACCAAATTGATGTTGATAATTTTAATTCAAATATTATGAAATTTCAAATTTGTATACTAAAAGCTCTAAGAAAGCTCTAAGTTTTCATTTGTTTCACAGTCCCGATGACTGCCAATTTTAATCACTTTATGTTCAGTGAATGCTAAAATAACTGAATTGCTTTAATCGTTCATTATATTCAGGTACATTATAGCGAAGTTTCACTGTGATAAAATTTTATATCAATAAAAATTTCATTTCTTATGAAAATTATAAAACACTAAATAAAAACATTAAAATAATATTTATTTTAAAATTTATTTTACAAACGAATAATAATAATAATAATCTAAAATATAAATTCTAAATAAACAAACAAAACATAAGCAACATAGGCATAACACAACATAATAGCAGAACATAATATATGTTACTTGTAATGTAAAATTACAAGCAAGGTAACAAACATAACTATCTATACTAGTAAATAGTAATAAGACCAGGTAGTATGGATGATATCATTTTAAAGTAGTATAATGGATTGTATATTTTTGACGGGATGAATTTTTATGACTTGTTAGTCATCTTCAGAACATTTTTGGCGATTTTTTCAAAGGGGTAATTTGCAAAAGATCGAGAAATTTTTTTTCATCTCCAATTTCGATAAAACTCAGTATATAAGGTAATTTTCACCCAAAAAGTACAAAAAATGGGGTACATTTGATGACTGGCCGAATAGTTTTTGAGATACGGACTAAAATCGATCCAAATTTGGCGATATATCATAAACTATGCATCCAATCATTAAATTAACGTGATTTTTATACTTTTTGGGTCAAAATTACCCCATCCATTGAGTTTCATCAAAGTCCAACACAAATATTTTTTTTGCATTTTTCTCGATTTTTCAAAGGGGTACCCCTTAAAAAAATAGTATATAGGCAATTTCGATAATATAAGGTAATTTTGACCCAAAAAGTACAAAAATCGGGTCCATCAAATGGATCAACTGGTCGAATTGTTTTTGAGATACGGACTAAAATCGATTCAATTAATGCGATATCTCAAAAACTCAATTCATGACTCTTTGGCATCACAACCCGAAAATTTTTAAATATACGGCGATATTGTAGTAAGAACATAATTGCAGATTGTTTTTCAGAATATCAGCACCCATAACATACATATAACCTAGTCTAGTTTATAGAACAGTTCTATATTTACAAAATGAATTCCAACTTTTCCTGTTGTCAAATCCCGTAAGTTAAATGATTTATTATGTATCGTGTAGCATAACTAATACTATTTCGTATAAAACAATTTTCTCTATATTTTGATTTTAAATTACATAAAATATAAATTATTTTATGAAAAAGAAAATTATTATTTTCTAAATGATATATATGAATAATAATATTTATAATAATTTTACATAATATTATGAATTTAGTTGGTTTATTTATTTATTGTATGATCAAATTCAGTTGATACCCACTTACATCGAACGTATAGCGCTTCTTATCTATTAGTTTTTACATTGGCAAAATAAATAACTTAATATTTAAGAAAGTGAAAAAAGATTACTTGAATAGACTTGCAGTCGCTTGAATAGACTGATGAGTTTTTTTTTCATGTACAAACTTGACAAGGTATCCAGAAACCAGTCAAATACCTATTCTTCTCTTAAACAGTCTGTTAAGCATTTTAAGGGTTTAATACCGAAAGAAACGTGAAAATCGTTTTTATGTTCCAACCAACACATTTTCGTTTTAATAAAAAGATTACGAAGACAACATGTAAATTTATGAATGATCCGGAGGTGAATCCGTGAATGGCAATTGAACCGATCGTTATAATGAAATTAACGAATAAAATTCCCATTATATTTAGATTCTGGCGCCGTTTCACTACAACAATAATTAATCATTTTTAAAAACTCATATAGAAAATATTCTCAATTTCTATTAATTAAACTAGTATAACAGAGCTTACGTTCAAGAATAAGATGTATAAGAGAACGCCAACCGGAAATAATTATCTAAAGTGATGACAAATATATTAATTTAATGTATACGTACGTATTGCGTATGCATTCATTTTGGTCGAACAATAATTACAATTTATATTTTAATAATTTCATTTAGATAATGAGATAGTTGCGTGCAATTTATATCTGTGACACTTATTCACGCACTAGAAAAGAAAATAGAATTTATTATACATTATTTACATATACATATGCTTGCCTGCTTTCTACTAGAAAATAGTTTATACTAATTTTACTATAAATTTTATTTTAAATAACTCACTCATTATGTTTGGGTTATATATTCATTTACTTTAAAGTAAATCAAGCAGCACATGATATAAATAGACCTTTAAAAATATTTAATTTAATCTCTACTCGTTAATGTAATCGGCAGTGCATCGTATAAAGAAACAGTCTTTGTTCAAGTCTTAGGATTATTTTAATTGAATCTTATTTTATCAAAACTTGCTCAAGCCATGGCCAAAACCAATAAACGACACTGTTAAAATTACTGGATTGAAAGGCATGGCCATTACAACTAAATATTTTTTGAGTCAACGATATCAGTGCTCAAGACAAAAAAGGAGTATTTAAAACAAAAAAGAAGTAAGGTGGCAAGTAATTACTTGCTGCTAGAAAATGTTTACTTGCTGACTTGATAAGAACATTTTCTGGTATTTGGTCAGGGCAAGATTGTTACTAATACTTAAATATGTTTTTGGCTGCTTCGGTAGTAGAACTGCCGTGAGAAAAAAGATGTAACTTACAGCACACATCTGTACTAGTTCAAACGTCGGCTGTGGCCATATTGCTTATTACATTTACATAATATAATATACCTTGATGGGTTTCAACCATTGTTAATTCCTCTTTGGCCAATTTATACATAAAAATATTGAAACATTAAATCCATTTTTCTCATGGCATCTGGAAAATTAATGATATGAAACCAAAAAGGGCAAGAATTCGAAGGTAAGCTTAAATTTACCTGGAATAGTTTTTTTTAGAAAAACAATTACATAAAGCTGATGCAGTCTAAGCAACTTTAAACATAGTCCTCTTTTCTAAGAATATTTTGGCATCAGTGTGTTTTAGGCCTTACAAGTGTAAGAAATGTATATTCGAGCCTCATTTAACGCATGTAAAAAATAAAACGAGGTAAGACAAACTTATTTTGTTGAAACAGAAACAATTTTGTGGATCCACAGTTTTCTCAAAATAAACCAATACTTTTTTATTCGAATGACAATTCATCCTAGAATGGTGTCCTCATATATGATTATTCAACACCCATGTTAATCGATTTGTTAAGTATCATTCACAGTTTTTTTCAGAATGTGTATGGCATTGTAAAGTAACAATCATTCAAAATATGTCCGTTAAACATGCGTCGGGTCGGGTCCATTTTGTTTTATTCACATTCACACAACCAAACATACATAATTTGTTTAATAATAGAATGAAAAAACCGTATCAAATTAGTAGTGTATGTACGATAGGAGAAGACAACCGCATGTAAAACATATTAATGGCGCACTACTGCACATGAATTTAAAAATAGTGCGTAAAAAATGATTAAAAGTAGCATACGTAAAGTAAAGTGGAGCAAAATGGAATCAGACAATCAATTGAGTAGACATGTTAGCTTGCACAGTACGTAAGCTTACCTTTTATTTCTGGAGTCTCATAGAATTTGGCTTTTTTCCTGCGTTACTTAATTTTGACGTTATCTCAGCTTAATTTCTTCTCAAACGTATCTTTTAGCTTGTTTATTTGCTTATCTTTCTTCAAGTGTGATAAAACAAGTTTTTGGGCTTTCTAAAATCAAATTTTTAGATTTAAATAACAGGATAATGACACAAGTAAAACGATTTATTGACTACCATCAAGAAATTACTTTTAGTCTCAGCAATAAACATAAAGTTCGAATAATATCTATATTCGTCTTTACTCGTGCCTCATTTTTTGCAGTTTTCCCTTATGTTTTTTTATAAGCGTGATTGTACATTTTATTTTTGTTTTGTTTTAAGTTCAAAGCCAATTTTGTATTGGTGGTTGTACTACACCTCACATTTTAAGATCACATTTGAATTTATGACTACCCATGCATACATACAAAACTTAAAATAGTTGGCTAACAGCCATCTTAAACAAAAAACAGTTAGACTTAATACACGTTAAACTGAACTTAAAACAGAATAAATATATTAACGAACTGAGAGGAGACTAAAGGATTTACCAAACAAATATTTCTCTACGATACGAACGGCGGCCGATGTTTAATGGAGAAGAAGAAAACGGTAGCAAATTTGTGTGTTAATATATTATTCTATTTTCTTACAAAGTGTGTTAGAAAAATGTTCCACGCCAGTCAGAGTTTACAATGGAACTTAAGTAGTGTCGCAAGATGTTTTAAAAAGTTTTTTGACTAAATACTTCTCGTTAATTTTCGCATTTGGTATACCAGTGAAATATTTTTAAAATTTAAAAATATGTTATTATCCTTAAAAGACTAATTTTCTTCAAATAAAAATTATAACATAATTAGAAACTATAACAAAAAGTCCTTGAAATTGTAATCACTTCCCCCGAGCAACAATAGCTTACAAGCAGTTTTCACATCCACAAAATCCTTAATTCTGTCAGGTAATCTATTATCAAATTTATGTTCCCAGTAAAGAGAATTTTGTTCATACATTTTTAGAAGTTCGAAGATCTTTTTGGCGATATTTATTATTTAGATTAAATCGTATAACTGGATTTTAAAGCAGTTATCTCCAGCCATTGACTTGAAATTTTGCAAACACGTTTAGTTTTAATGAAAATGACACTTAGTGACGTCATTCTATATCCCAGTTGGCAAACCATCCAAGATGGCGAACTAGTTACTTTTTGTGCACTCCCATTGTTTGGGTATGCAATGAAAGCGTTTACTCAGAAAAGTACGTTGAACGTATGTAAATCGAATGATAATGCATTTTTATGGTAAGCATGATTTTCCCATTGCTTCCACCATATTTGATAAACATATCTTTTTTAAGTTTTAAATTAAAAATTTAAATAAAAGCAACTTTTTAAAAGACAAGCTTTTATTGTACTAAAAAGTAAAGCTTTTACAAATGGTAATGCATGAGTGACTCATAGAAATAATTATTTTCTTCATTTTAGTACAATAATAGCTTTTGACCTTAAAAAAGGTATTTTTATTTAAATTTGTTTCATTCTAGATTCCACGAGATTATTTAAGATAAAGTAGTGATAATTCCTAAAAAGTAAATTGTAATAGGAAAAACTTTAAAGTAAAAATTTATAGGTAGAACATTTTTATACCAAAAATTGTCCATCACTTGTAAAATATATGTACGATCAACGCAGCGAAACAAAATTGAAATAGTCCACACGACAAGTTAGAGAAGCATGTTTTAAAATTACGATCGTCTTCATACTTTGGATTATTTATGATGATAATTTGTTGTAAAATAAAATCATATATTTTATATGATGAAGATTTTTGGATTATATATTTATAGGCATAAATAATTATAAACGCCTATAAACCTATCAGAGTGATATTTTATTATTGTCTTGTATTTAATCCATTTTATATTCTAATTATGTAAATAACTTACTAATATATCATTAATATTTTGTAGTCTCTTTCATTAAAGGTAAACTTCTTGGCAAAAAAGCAAACCATAGAAAATTTTCGTAAGAAATTTTTCTTGCGCTTAGTAAATATTTGCTTGGTTCAAGAAAATTTTTAAGCAGTCAATTTCTTATTCCAAGAAACATGATTTTTTCCAAGAAAAAACATTTACTCTAGTAATTTTTATAACTATGTGAATCATTATCTCTATATTAAACTATTATATAGGCCTACTGTTAGTAGGCCTATAAAATGAAGATTTTTTAACCCTAAACCTTTCCACAAAATCAAAAACGAGTGCAACGATGCTTGGGAATGTTTATATAATTATGGTTTACAATCTGTCAAATATAGCAAACTTCAAAAATATGAAAATTCAAAAAAAAAAAAAACAAAATTAACAAATTGTTAAAAAACTGCGTTTCAGCAGTCGTTTGCTTAATATTGACCATGATGCGCAAAAAGCCTTAAAAAAATGTTATCCACTCATTTTCAAAGATTAAATGTCCAAGAATAATATTACTCAACATCTTAAAATACGAAAAAAAGAGGAATAATAATTTTTTTTTATTGTTCTTATCCCCTCTTCTTCTAAGTTCTTCTTCTAAGTTTAAATTCGAAAATAAAAATAATTTTAACAAACTGTTAAGAATAGTGGATTTATATGCCTGTCTGCGATTAAATTATTGTCGTGAGACTAATTTCAAACAAATTTTGTGAGCAATTTGAATTTTTTTAAAGTTGGTACGGAATTATGAGAGCTCATAGTAAGAAATAAATAGAGCTAATAATTGTTATAAGACATAAGACAATCTATCTACTTTTGAAATGAGTTCCAGAAGACTCCGGTGATAGGTAGGAATTATAGGGGATAAAAACTTTCATTTTATCCAATTTTTTAAGAAAATTTTGTTCGTAATAAAGGCTATAAAATTTTAACGATAAATTTTAACTTTTTAAGACAAGAGAAGTTACGGAAAGAATCAAATTTTTTATAATGAAAAGTGTAATTTTCTTAGTCACCCTTTAGACATATACCTTATAATCGCTGCTTTATTGATAGTCCACCGCACAATAAAAAATTGGCAGTTCTTGATTACTGATTTTGTAAGCTTATTTTTGTATATTAAACTTTTTCCGTTCAATTTATTAACGAATTCAATATTGTTCTAAATTATGTTAATACGTTATAGATCTTACATCTGAAGATAAATACCAATCGCTCCCTTTTTAAGTTAATAAACTATTTCGAATATTTAAAAAAAGCATTACGAATCAGCCCTCTTAAATGAAGTATTGTATTGAACAATATTGAGTCAGTTAATAAAAATCGGCATTTTTTTTTAAATTGAAAGGGATCCGTATACGAAATGAAGGGCACATAGAGTTATTATAATAAGATAAGAAATAACAATAATTATTGTGGGATACAGTTTATTTTAAAATGCCGCAAGTGATCAGGATGATAGGGAAAGAGGAATATTGGATTGCTGAGTGTTGTATACCTACTGTAGTGTAGTAAATAGAGAGAATAGATGAAAAAAGTTAGATACTCATATATTATAACTTTTAGTTCCCCCAATTTAACAAACATACAAAAAAGTTGAAATAGAGATAAGATAATACCTTTTGAAAAAAAATAGAAATGTATTTATACACGTCGTTAGATCGAAAATGGAGACGTTTATTTTATATTTGACAAAAAAAAATAACCAATTTATTGAATGCCACAAATTTATCCAGAGAATATAGAAGGGAATATGGTTAGCAGGTATTCATCATGGGAATCAGGAAAACCTAAGTATCCAAAAATCTTGGCAACTATAACTAAAATGAACGAAATTATTTATGATTTTTTTATTTCAGATATAATTCAGTTTTGAAAAACTTCCTGTAAACTTCTTTAAAAAAATTATTGAGAACTCCCTTAGTCTGAATTTTCATTTGATATGAAACAAATACTAAATATATTTTATCACGAAAACTAAAAATAATTTCGAGTAGATGTAGGAGTGTTTCGACCTCTGTGAAGTATAAACATGTTTGGTTTTCGAGGTGTGTTATTATAACCTTCATAACTTATTTATAAGAAGTAAAACAAAAAAATGTTTCAGCAATTGTTGTTTTGTATACAAGATGTTCCTTATGTCAGTACACAAATTTCGAATTAGCACATTTTTAACATGTTTTGATATTAACAGGAAAAAACGCTTTTAGATAGAATATTATTCGAAATTCAAATTGTTCTGGAATGATTGTGGCCTTGGACACTTTAGGCTAGAAGCAATTTTTAATTCACGAGGACTTTTTGTCTAGATCCGACCACATTATGATTTTTTTTACCCGCAATCTTGAAATACTTTGGTAGTGGTTTAAGAAGCACCTTTGGAAGCATCTTATATGGCGAGCCTCGGGCACTTGCCCCATAGGAAAGATGGACCTTGCTAGAATCCTCAAAATTTCATTGAAAAACCAATTTTTCATGTGAATTAATGACGAATTTATTTGCCTTAGGATACAAGTTTTTTTAGTATAATAAAAAATATCATATAATAAATCACATTTGTTTTTTCATAACTATATTTTGGGTTCAAATAAATTTTAATAACTAGTTTTCATATCTCTATGCGTGTATTATTAATTAAGTACTTAATTAATGTAATCGGATATTCAAACTACCTAAAAATTAAGGTAAAGGTGTCGATGATTAAGTTTTAATAACATGATACTTATAATAATTAATAATATGTATAATAATTAATAATATTCTTAAAAAGATTATTGACCGTCCAATATAATGATGTAACCAAAATATCTGCCTCAAAATATATAAATTTTATATACGTGAAACTAAAAATAATAATATAATACCATCTAATGTTTTTGTAAGATTTAACATTAATACACACACTAACCTAATTCATTAATTAGTAATTTTAGAACATATATAGTTGAATCCATATATAGAATTTTGTTAAATGTCCGTTGAAATTTTAAGGAATATAATCGTGAAGTTTTTCATGCATATACCATACACTACACCAGAACCATGAATGAGACCCATCATAATCATTAATAAAATTAATTTCGAGCAATCGATCCGGGTACCCTAGGCATACCGTGTACGAAATTGGTTTCGGTAAAACCAATTAAGCTACTAGGTTTGACGGCAGTGTACATCAAAAAGAAGAGTCCAAGAAACATGATGTCTGGAAAGTCTTAGAAATGCTGAAAATTCTTCCGTATTTTAAGCATAGATACTTATTTAGTTATTTAAAAAAAAAATTTATGGATTATCACCTCTTTTTGGAATTGATTGTATGCATAGAAAGAAGCCTTTGGAAGGACTAACGGTATAAAAATAGTTTTAAAAAGTACTATTTCCCTGCGCAATAAAAATATAACAGCTTAGAGCTCATAAAAGTATATTTTACGTTAGGATTGTAGAAATTTTACATGTAGGAGTTTTTGTTTCTTGAAGCAGAAATTTTGTAAGAACATGTAGCGTTTTTTTCTCAACCAGTTTTCACCGTCGTAGATATTATATTAGGATATGTGGATATAATGTTACTTATCGTTTTGTCTAACATACGGACTAAGTTTATTTACATGTACATACATTTTGTTACCTCCTAGTAAAGAAACAATATCGTTCTATAAGTATGTTATAATGAAATAAATATGTAACTCACAATTTGGTTTGAAATAAAGTTCTATCATTAATACTAATAAAAATTTTATTGAAATTAAAAGTAGAAAATGATTATCTCTATGGATTATCTCCAATTTTAAAATATTAAGTATTATTTGGAGCGCCTCAAGCTTTTAACAAAAGTTATGTATGAGTGATTCATATAGAAAAAATTATTTTCTACTTTTTATTACAGTAAGCTTGTTCTTTAAGAAGTATGTTTTATTTGAAAATAAAGAAGATATGTACATCAAATAAGGTGGAAGCGATGCGAAAATCAGATCATTCTTACCATAAAAATGCGTTGTCAATTTACATATGTTATTCGTATTAAGCAAGCAAGCCCTCTGATTTTTGAAACCCATATCATGGGAGTCCATAAAAAATATTTAGACCACCATCTTGGGCAGTCCGTGATGTTTGATTGATTATAGTGACGACACTTTGATTTTAGTAACCATGTATTGTCATCCAAACTAAGCATGTATGCATTTGAGCTCAATTGGTTTAGGAAAACTGCTGCGGTTGCATCCAGTATAGATACAAATAAATCATCACAATGTTCGGTATATAGCGTTTTTCACAGAACCGAATTTCCGAAAATTTTCGACAGTCTGAGAAAATCAAATCGGAAGTTTTCATCGCTGTGTTGATGACATGACCCTAATAGAGTACCATATGCCATTTTAAATAAAAATCATTGAATAATAATTATTCATTACGAATTTAAAACTAATAATGATGATACACAAAAATCACGCATGAATTCGAATATAATTACATGCATTTATGAAACCATTGGCTATGCCGACACCGAATATTTCGACTTATCGACTATATAGCTACCAATTTTCATTAGAATACTAACCAAATGATACAAAACATCATCGTAATACTATTTTGAACTTTATAACCATAAAGTGTTTTCGTTGATTGACATAAATGTGGTAAAGCTGAAAAGCTTTGGATTCCTGTCATAATTTTAAACTGTACTTTGTAGCGCTTATTAATAATTTGAGTTCTTGATATAACGATTTGCATGTGGGAATTGTTTTTTCTAAATTGTGATTACTTTATTTTAATGAATTGGCGACCCACTTGGTTTTAAACTTCCAAATAACATTGTCAAGTAGGTATCTGTTTACAACAAGACTATATGTATCTATGAATGTAAATCATTAAAAAGAGAGATAAATAATAATATACCTGAGATTATAATAAGCATGTCATACTTTATCAACATATAATACATAGGTAGTTATATATGCTAGTAAGTCCTATGTATAATTTAATCCATCGTAAATAACATACTGACTAAGCCCACCAAGCACATAGCTAGAGCTTCATCTCATATAGGCTTCTAGATTAATTAGTTCATTAGGCAAGTGGATCCATCTATCTAATTATTATTAAACATTCTAGGTATACATATCTACTGTACAACCTCATACAACCTTACTCACCATACCACTGGTATCATGAAACATTTGAACTTAATTTAACATACAGTGTAGGGTAGAGATATGAGCGATTTTACAAAAACCATAATAAGAAATCTCATCAGTTTCTCTAAATTATCTTTGTACTAACTTTAAACTACATAAAAAAGCATTTAAGAAAATTAAGTACGGAAGGAAACAAATCGGACATTTTATTTGAAGTCATGTACTACGTTTGGGTAACGCGGTAATAGGACTAATAATTACAACTTTCCGTTGTGTCTAAACTAGTGATAAGAAAAATGTTATGGGCGAAAGGAAAACATTTGAATTCTCATACAATTTATTTAATTAACAATACTGAATATGACATTTTAATATAGTTATAGGTATAGTATAGGTAAAAAAGTAATTTGGAAAAATTGTTGGAATTTAATTTTAGTGTGTTTTCAAAATCGCATACTTCTCTACCCACCCTGTACATACTTATGCATAAAGCTTTAAATAACCTCAAATTTAAGGGCATTGTACCACGAAATTTGCGAGAAATATTTGATTTTTTTAAGAATAGAACGCGAATTGCGTTGATGATACGAAACTCGATGTTCGAATTGCGACAGAAGATAATATTCTTGAAAGAATTTTGCGAAAAGTTAACGAACAAAGTCACGTATAAAATCCAAAAATTTGAATTAATAATAGAAGAAATTATTGATTTTAAGACAAAAAAAGCTGAAAAACTAAAACATTCATTAAACTACACGCCGTAAGATATTTTATGTTCAAATCTTTAATCACAAATTAATAAAAACAATATAATTTAATACATACTTTTCCAAATGAACTCTTTCTACTGGTGAACCCATCTTTCGAAGATGTAACAAAAAAATGTAATGATAAGAAAAAATACAATGTAAACTGTAGAAGATAGTTAGCTAGAACTTCAAAGTAACTGTTATTTTATTATTAATTAAAATATAAAATATATTACTCCTTAATTTAAATTCACATAAGATAAATAAATATTTGTTTCAAGTGAAAAAAATAATTTTTTTGCTGCAAAATCATATTTTCAGTATGATTTAAATTAATTTTGGCAATGAAAAGAATTTTATGTTTTATTAATAATAACTTTATTATGAAATATATATAAAAAATTTGCTTTCATATAAATTAAAAGATGAGAAGAATAAAATAATATAAATATGATTTAATAAGCCAACTGAAAATAGTCACAAAAAGAAATAGAAAAAAAAACAACTAAAAAATAAATATAAATTCAAAGTAGCAATATTACAGTGAAACGTGTTTATAATTACATCATTTCACTTTTGACGATGATAGATTCGTATTATTAAGAAAGCTTATGAGTTATATAAAAGAGTTTGTTAAACTTAGTAATTCTCAATTGAAGCTGGTTAACTGTGATAGTACTTTCACTTCAAAGGAAAAATCAGAAGTATGGTTAAGTTGGAGTTAATGCCATGGATGAGATTCAATCAGACTATAGGGTCCATTATGATATTGACAAGGGGGTTTTTCCATTCTACGCCACTACTTCATGAACCATTTGGAGCTGTTTGAGAACAGCAGGAGTGCTTTGAAGTCAGCAGACTTCAGGTCAAAGATGTTGCTAAAAAAAAGGCTGACTGAAAAGATTCTATTTCCTAATGGGAAGACCTAGATAGTAACAGTGAAGGTTTAAGAGTTATATAAAATAATATGCTATAATTTTTTGTTCGCATTTGTAGCTGCTTAACTGCAAGAGTACTTTCACGTCAAAAAAAACTCAAGCTATAGTCAAATAATGATTGACTTAAGTCAACATTCTTTTGGAAAGAGCTGAATAGTGATAAAGAAGGTACGGCACTTTTTTATAAATGTTATATAATTGTATTTGTCGAAAACAATTCTTTCAATGCAGCGACGGTATTTTCTATGGAGACCTTTCAAAGTAAGATAATAAATTCGGACTTCCTCGGATTGCACTCTGCCCGATGTGACTCAAAAAAAAAAAAACTTCTGGATTCGCATAGTGTTTTTGTACGTTTTTGCCATTTCTGGCAAGCTCGTGGGATTTACAAATCATTTAAAAGCCTCTATAAAACGTACTCATGTCACATTAATGTTTGTCTACAATGGTTGTAATCCTGCGCTAAACAGTAAACAAAAACTACTGGTTTAAAGTAAATGCGCTTACTTGGCTGTCAATGTTTTTATAACAAGTAAATACTCAGAGTCAACGAGCTCAATACTTTAGTCAAGAAAATATGTATTTGTTTGTTTAAAAATTTAAAAAGACAAGTAAATATGTTCTTGAAACAAAAAAATTTTTAGTTGTTATAATGTTCAAACAATATTGTTTTACTACTAGTACTTCAGTTTTCTGCGTATCTTTGAGAGCTCCGCTTGACACATTGTAGAAATCTGGCAGTTGAGATGACGTCCTTCCGTGTGGATGTTCACAGAACAGCCCACTTTTTATACCTGACCCTCTTTAGATCCTTCGGTATTAAAGACTGCTTCACGCGATTGGTGGCGATTTGATGAAGATGATCTCGCTATAAATAGTTTTCACTATAATTCAGTTTTGATAATGACTAAATGCCAACTAATGTATTAAACATTGCTCCAGCCAGCTATAGTTAGTTGTAAGTATAGTCTATGTTCGTATAGTAGAGCTGTAACCAAAACATTTTCTATAGAAATAAATTTTCTATGTATAAATAAATAATATTATACACATCTATTATACAAAAGTCAGTTGAGGAGTCATTATTTGGTCGACCAAAGTTATTCAGTCGCCTTTTATGCTATATCTATCTCTACTCTCTAACCCTCTGTATACGAATTATACTTTACTTTATCCCACTTTACTCTCTTCAGCTTTACAAAAAACTTTAAGGATGAGTTTGTTAGTTTTTTGTTGGAATATAATGTGATCTATTTGGTTTTAAAATGATTTTTAATGTACGGGGTAATCAAACATTGCATTTGACAAAAATTTGAAAATACTTTATATTTTTCGCCATTCTTAATAATTAACTTTTTCGGGATGTCAAAATTCTATTCGTGACACAGTGCCGAAAAAAGGCGTTTACAAAATACCACTACGACGTAAAATAGTAAACATTTCAGTACCTATTGCATGTTATATACTTTTACTACGGAAGCGCTAGAATATAATTCGTAATTTTTATTTTCTTAAATCTTTTGAGGATGCCGCCTAACTAAAATTCGAGTTGATCGATTGAAACTCAAATTACCAAAACCAGTACTTAAAACACATTTCTCTTGAATCTTTGCTCGGGCTTTTGCTTATAAAGTATGGAAGCAGTAAATCTGGGTATCAATAAATCCTTTAAAATAAGCTCTTATAGGAAGTTCCTTCGTATTGTAAGCTTCGGTACCGCAGGCAGTTCTATTGAACATATTGAAAAAGAAATTGGATGTGATTTTTAAAAGCCAGCAAAAAATATTTTGCTGGCGTTTATTCGTAGTATCTGATGGTTAAAATTAAATAACTAAGCAAATACAACCATTAAATAAGGAAGCATTTTATCGCCACAAACGATAATAACCACTTCATCATAATTTATGTATTGGATTAAACTGAAAGTATTTCGATATAATTGATTAACGTTTAGATTCTATGACGACCTTTATATAAAGTCATAGCGCATACCTTTTGTGCGTGTCAATGTGGTCATAGCATCACGCAATAATTCACATCAAAGTAATTGATTTTCTTTAAAAATTCCAATTTTTTAATGAAGAATCCTGACATGTTTGACTTCGAATAAGTAATTAATCTAGTTTTCTATTTTAATATATTTACAAAATATAGTTTAGACGGTTAATCCGTTTTGAAAATAAATTTAATTAGTTAGTTTTATTCTAATAAAGGGTGTAAAAATGATGTTGAGAATAATAAAAGGTCGAACAACTCGAATTTCTGATTGAAGAAATAAATTGTATATACTGCGTTAGAAATTTACTAGAAATAGATTCTTTATTAAACACATATTACTCACTTTTAGAATGATTTGTAAAAATTAAATAAATTTAGGATACTTGGGTACATATTAGATTATATATAACAAGAAGCAAGCGCGTTATTCAAGAAGAACCGCTTCTGGAGCTATAAGCACTCTTGAAGTTTGATAACCATTTAGGACAGCAAAAATTAAGAACATTGACGCAAACGGATGCAAATTTTGATTACAAACCAGTTTTATTCGTGCTTGGAGGTCCTAATTGCCTACCAATTTTTAGATTGTTGCATTCTACATTAATTAAACTAGAAATTAACTTTTTCAAATAATTATGAAAAAACAAAAATTTTTACGCGGTTACTCATAAACAATTTCCCACCATTAATGTGTATTGCAAAATATGAGAATCACAGACATTTGCCAAATTTCTAGGTGAAAATTCATTTCCTAAATTTGTTTACATTAAATCACATTAACATAATTTAAAGCACATCAACATAAATTTCACTTAAAACTCGACATACAGATCATCATATGAAATAAAATCATATAGACATTCTCCGGTCTTCACAATCGTTTTGCAGAGTTTGGTTTTGGTTAGTATATTGTTTGGTAAAGTATTATTATTCTTCTTCTTCGAATATATACCCCTATTATTATCGATTTTACATTAAGAGCAAAGGGGTTTTCTTTTACACATTACAATATCATTACATAATATATGTACGTACCGTACGCAGATAAAAGGTATATGTTTTGCTATGCTGTTACATATTTTTTTTTTTGCTTTAAAGACCGTGAGTCCATTGTAAACCAAAACCTCCAAAATTATTTTGTCTTTTTTTTTTTTAGAAATTATAAACATTTGGTAATGAACCAAAATGAAATATTATACATGACTCGGTTAATGTATTTGACTGATTTCAGTAAAGCATATCAGATTATTAGACGTATGATTTATATAATAAGAAGTAGGTTTTTATTTACAGAGCCCATAAAAAGTGTTTAATTTTAATATTTACCCCGACTATACAATGGCGAGGGTTATGTGTTTGACCAATATGTATGTTTATCTGTTCGGACATAGCTTCTAAACTACTTATCATAATTTGACAAATGAGGTATCGTTAGAAGCATCTTGATTGCCCGCTGGTTATAGGCTATGTGGCATCACATTGTGGAATATGGCGCTAAAATTTGTTATAAGCATAATGTTTCATATTTAGAAGAGGTTCTGAAGATCAGCGAAGGTTACTCTACCATTTTTAGCTTAAAATGTTTAGCTATAAATAATCGTAGACTTATGGTCAGGCTATAATTGGGCGAACCAAAAATTGCATTTCCTTGGTTCTATTCTCCCCCGCACAACTCCAATCACTTCATCACAAAATTCAAACAACCCAAAACGTTTTCGATCACTGATAGCATCTAAAAATTCAATTTCCTTGGGCTTCTTTTTAAAATAAAAAATCTATTATTTTTTATCAGATTACGGCAGAAAGATTTCAAAGTCAATAAGCAGAAATACCTATGGCAATATTTAAATGTCGTCAAATAGATTATTATCTTAAAAGGTCGAAAAAAGTGGTGAGAGTTTTGGAATTTTAAAGTGATTTCAATCTCTTCGGCGGTTTTTGTTTTTACGCCGAATTTTATCTCTGTACATAAAAGACGAGAGAGAAAACAAAAACTCTATAAAATTCGAGACACAATTCAAACTTGATTTTTCCTTATCATCACACTTGTCTTCATCCATTCTCCAAATAGTCGACATACAAAAATTTCGATTCATTCTGGGCTCACGATCTTAAATCTTTTATATATGCATTTCACTTCTTTCATAACTTAAATACATTATGATGCAATAGGATATAATATATAGCGTCATCTTTGTCGTTTTAGTAGGAATGGAAAAGTTCTTAGAATATTATTATTATTTACTTGAGAAAATTTATTACTTGATATGCAAATTATCAAACATGTACACAAAAAATAAATAGAAAAAATATATATTATGATACAAAATACATTAATGAAAAATACTGTGCTTGCTCTCTGAGTATGACATGTGTTATGTATGATGATAGTTAATGGATGCGAGTGTTTTTGAAAAAGGCACGTTTTTTTCATTGCTTTGATTTATCTTTTTTTAAAAGAACGGTTTTTGTTTTTAAACTGTTAAACGAAGGAAATAATAAAAGCTGAACATGAAAAGTCTTCTTAATGATAAAAATCAATTTGGTATCAAAATTTTCGGTACTAATTTGAAGAGCACTGTCATCTTATTTTATGTATACATAATTTGGAACGTCTTTTATAGTTTTATTTTAATAAAACATATTACAAGATATTTCTGGGTTGGTTCATATATGCTACTTTACTTCCGAGAGGAAGTTTATGTTATAGCGCCGATTTTGCAAATCTCCAGTTTAACATATTTCCGCAGTTTCAAGGCCGCAATATCCGAATCAAACCTATACTGTGATTTCTGCTTGTGTGTGTACGTATGTGTGTATGTTCGCATGTTCGTTCGGATTCTAACGCCTCGATTATCTCGCAAACCAGCTATGACATTAACATGTGACTGGGCGGGCTTTTTCGACGCGTAAGCGCGTATTTAAGAACTGAAAGAGTTTTCAGCAGAATTAGTTGAGCCGTTTTTTAATGGTAATAAAAAAACTGGAAAAAACTGAATAAACAGAATCTGAATAGTGGATAAAACAAATCATTTATCTATGGAGATAATGATCGTTCCAGCATAAGCTGCAGTACATGTTCGAAGAATAATCTATGAAGGCTAACAGGACCTTTTAATGTTTTCCCCCCTCTGAGAAGGGACAACAGGGGTCGTACTCACACGACTTTAGTACCACACCGACCATGTATGTACTGCCAGTTTATCTGTGGAAATGATTCAAATTCATGATTAACTAATATTTATTGAGCTTTTGCAGCATTTATTCAAGGAGAAGAGGCGCCATGTCAACCTGGTCATTATAAAAGACCTTCTAAGCTTAATTCCAACCTCCTAACAATCGAATCTAATATACAGATGCCTAAAAATATCAGAAATCTGACTTGAATAATAAAATTTTAATTTCATGCTCAAAAAATCCGATTAAATCAAACTTTATTTGAATGTTTATCTGAAAAGAGATTCGTGGTAATAAAGTTTTCTAAGGAAATCAGAATATTATTTTTAGTAGTTTTAATAACTTCTGCTGGAATAGGTGTTCTTCTTGTGCTGGGATTAAGACTCGACAATTTTCACAAATGCCAAAGTCGTATTAATGTATTAATGTTGTATAGATTCTAATTAAAATAGATGTCAAGAAGCCATGACATGCTTCTTTAAAGCAACATATTAATTAATCTTTCACATCTAGTTTTTAGTGAATGAATCAAATTACCGTATAGTATATCAAGTTTTAAAATTTGTGTTAAATAAAGCGGTTTTACGCGCTAAAAACGCAACATAGTATAAAATTCTCATAAATCATTCAACTAATGTCATCCCTTATACTGTTTTCTCATTATATAATATAGTATCTCAATCTTTGAGAATATAGACGCGCACCTTTATTTTTTACATTTAATTTTCATCTTCAAAAACAAGTATTTTGCTAGACGCAAACACATCATAAAATCTACAGACATAAATCCTTAAAACTAAAGATCTTATTTTAAAAGTATTCCATAATATGAATTTTAAATTTCCATAATATGAATTTTAAAATTCTCACAATAACACAAAATAACACTTTGAGTGTTTGTCTTGGTGTAAATTTTCCGTCAGCATCTTTTATTTACATCATATACATACAGTTTTTATTTACAATATTTCTTGTAATATAATCTTATAATATGATTATTATGTATTATATAATTATGTAATATGTTTATATGCATAATAAAACATATATTTCTAAGAAATATACTGTTAGGATATACTTACTCTGTGTCTTAGATACTGAGTATACCGGATGTCTTATGAAAAAAAAATGCACAACTTGGATGTTTCTAATTAGTTATATCTCTCATATATTAAAAAACTAGTTTTCTGAGTGTCATTTAGATATACATTTTATGTTCAATTAAGTGACTTTGGACATTTGAATATGAACATAATCAGAAAGATGAGTTTGAAATGAATTTATTCGCTAGTATGGGATTTCTTTGCAATGTTGTATTCTTGGAGTCTAAAGCATGGCAAGCTTCATCAGAAATTCATAAAAAAATTATATTAAAATTGAAAAATTCAAATTTTTTTTAATGAGTCAAATTTTATTTTGTAAAATTTAGTTGCTTGTAAAAAATTAAAGGTCAATTGTCAATAATTCGTCTCGGTCCTAGAATAAAATCTGCCGTCATTAGCCGACTTCAACCTTCTGCCTTCATTAACTGACTGCAAACAAAAAAATAAGGAGGAAATTATCAATTCGACTATATTTTTTTAATGTGTGTTACCTCAGAACTTTCGACTGGGTAAACCGATATTGATGATTCTTTATCTATTTCAAAGCTGGTGCTTCCCATGTGGTCCCATTTCATTTTGGCCCAGCTCTGACAACGACATTCATGAGAAAACCATAAAAAATTTTAATTTGCAGTAAGTATGCAGGATAAAGACGAATAACTCAATATCACGCCAACCGATTTCGATGATTCTTTTTTTGGTGACAAATTAGTTAATGTACTAGATTCACTACAAATCACAAAATTAAAAATCTTTTAACAAAAAGAAAACCCAGTTTAAAAGAAAAACTTTTCCAAAACAAATTAATATGCAATAAAAAGTAAAAAAATAACGATGATATAATGTAGTTAAAGTAATTGTTATTTTTGGAGTCGATGTCGGTCAAGCTAATGTTGCAAACTGTTCTGTCAGAGTTGTTTCCTTGGATATTTTGACTACATTATATTATCGTTATTTTTTTACTTTCTAGTGCATATTAATTTGCATATTAATAAAGGAAAATCAACTTTTTCCAGATATTTTCGACGGTTGCATTAAAATCGTCATTATTGTGTTTACATAACATACTTTATAAATGACATATTCTGTACAATCAAAGTTAAAATACTCTATGAATATTATATATAGATGGCGATGCTGTAACCAGTGTGCATATAAACTTAAGATATATAATATTATACATACACAATGTTAATTAATGATGTTAGCTAAAATGACAACACGACAACGAATGATAAATTCACTTCATCTTCTTCATCTTTGTACTATGTTGTTGCATTATGTATCATCTCCAGCCAACCAACCTCGTTCTAACATGTATTATATCTAACTCTTCCATTTATAAAGTCTAGTGTAGAGAGTCAACAGAGATGAATTTGCATATTAAAACTTAACGAGGTATAAAGTTCTTTATCTAATAGCATATTATTTTATTTATAGAATTATTTTATACATTATTTACAATAAATTGATTTTTATGTTATCTTATAAATCATAATTAATTACTATTTACGAATTAGATGAATTTATTATTAATTCGCTTGTTAAAGTCGTGACCTGTAGAATATTCGATTTCGTTTATTATTCATGAAATGAGTTTTTTTCCCTCGTCTTGCATAATAGGTACGAAGTGTTTCAGTAAGCCCTAAGGAAATAATTAACCAATAGTCTGTTACTTCGATAATGGGGATGGAGTATTTGGAATTTCTTACAAAAATACATGCAATCTTTTCAAAACATGCTATTCCTTCAAGAAAGCTATATCACCTCGCGGATTTACTGATAAACCAGCTCATTGTGAATCATTTTTCTTGTGACTATTGACTATAACGGCACTGCTCAACTTTACCAGTGCTTTTCTGCTCTTCTGAATTCAGTTTTGTATAAGTCCACTTAGCACTTGCCGGTCTCTGCAGGATGGTTATGAGAAAACGAAGAAAGTAAACAGTCAACCTGTTCCTTTTTAGCATTCAACGTCATAGTTGGAAACTGATTATAGGAGGGAAATTACTCCTAAATTGATATGGCGTTGCAAACGGAAACCTTCACATTCGAATACATTCGTTCTTATTTATACTTCCGTCTTTGGAAATTGTAATGTCTTAGCTCCAACCAAATAGCTTTGTGAAATTATTTATACAGCCTTAAGGTACATTTTTCGTACAGAACTAATATTGACGTGCAGATTTCGTACGATGTTTCATGAAAACAATGATCACAATCGATGTTTTTAACGTTGTCATTCATCATCAGTGACCATTAATTAAACATTTTGCTAACATTCCATAAATAGAAAATCAGTTTTTTTTCTTGAATGTAAAAGTATGTGAATATTAATTTCTTTTAATAACGTTTTACTAATTTGTTTTACAAGTTTTACAATTTTTTTTCCTTTGTACTATAATCATGTACATTGATTAATTACAAATGGTTGACAATTGACATTATGTTGTTTTTTTGTCTTCATTATTAGTTTTATGATAATACACCTAGAGCCAAACCTGGCAAATTTTAATCGTTCGTTGGACTTTCTGCATAAATAAGTATAGTATATTGCACAAAAAAGGCAGGAGGAATGCTCTAATTCATGATATCCAAGATGTTGTCAAGAGTTCATTACAATTGTAGGAAATAAAAACGATTAATCTTAAAGTAATTCAAAATCGAGCCTTAATTATTTTCTCAGTAAACTATTAGACGAGTAATGTGATAAGCAATAATATTTTGAAATAATAAAATTAAAAGTTTGAATATTTCGTAAGGCCATCGTTTTTCTTTTGTAATTTTCTGTAGCATAATAGTAAATCGTTTGTCTTATCCATCTATACAGGTAAAGATATCTCATCACAGGATACAAAATTTGCATGCCTAGTCCTTGTGAAGGGATCAGCTCCCTGGTCGATCTAACATAATACTGACAAAATTTGAAGCTGTTAGAAACTGCTGATATTTGTGGCTCTTCGCTACCACTGATTACAACACTAAATGTGTATCGATAAAATTTCAAAGGAAAATCATTGCTCGACAATTTTACTGGAGATTGATCGCAGAAGGAAGAAAATACTTATCATAAGAATAATCTAATCAGAGTAAACAATTGAATTGTCACAGGAAAATGTGTTGTCGAGGCTTACCCGAAGCGGTAGGGGATCACAAATGACAACTGATTTATGAGTGCGATGAAATAAAAGTATCGTCATAGCGTCTTTTTTGTCTCTGTCCATCTCTGGGAAATCTGACTTCTTAAATTTTTTGATTAGATCTTCTATAAATTGTTTAAGAGAGACGATGAATATAGGAAGTATACGATGGGGTCTCAGAGTGTCGGCTACGTCCTTAAACTTAACCTAACCTAGCCTAGCTCTTGGTATATATTGTTTTGTTCAATAAATGCAGTATAATATGTAAACAAATTAAAGATAAGCTGTACAGCATATTGTCATTGTCTATCACTTTACCAGTCATGTCTCTTCTGCATTAATATCAATTTACCTTTTGTTCTGTGAGACAACAATATTCAGAAATACATAATTAAAACCTGAATTATTAATTTAAATAAATAAAAACTTGATTGTGTTGGAAAAATATCTATGAAATTGCGCCGTTATTCATGTTTTTTGTGACATCTATGTGACCCGGAGATTGATTCTATTTATACTAGAAAAACTATTAAGGGTTTACCATTTTCATTTCATAAACTCACCTAGTTGAATGAAACTAGTTAAATATGTTTGGTATAAAAGTTATGAAACTCTATTTGGTATACAACTTCGTTTTGAATACTTCGTTCTTTTTAATTTTGAAAATTACTGATTTTAAAATCATTTTAAGACAATTTTGTTAAAATCATTTTTCATGACCATTTAGCAATATAAATCGTAATTTCCAGACAGTTTTGCCGTTGCTAACACCGTGTCAGATATTTTTCTATTAATTAAAATAACAATATGCTTTGCTAGTAGTCAGCCTTAAAATAGTTGGATTTTTGCCATTGAAATGGATTAACTAATTTGCTCGGTCATTAGTTCTAATTATGGCTTCGAAAGCTAGCCTTGCGTTAATTCCAAGTAGAGATTTTACTATTTAATTCGACAATTGTTTTGTTGTAAAACTATGAACAAACGAATTGTGAAATGAAGTGTTAAGCACTTCCCCATTCTTATTAACGACTGGACTTAAAACAAAGAAGACTTAATCAACTGTTCTTTAAGATCAAACAATAAAAATATTTCAAATAAATTATTTTACATTTACCAAAAAAAAAAAAAAAAAATTCAGTATGATTAAGTGGTGTCAAGATTTACAACTTTCACATTACACTTAAAATTTATTAAACAAAATTTTGATTCAGTAAATTAAATTTTGTATATCTTGCATGCAATACCATAAACAAAAAATATTTGTCGCTTCGTATACAGCCAAAGAAGGTGGATTCACTCACAAAATTTTTTTATACATTGATATCCCGATAGAAAATTATTATATTAATCTCGAAAGTCGAAAGCGGAAATTATAAGTAGGTTTATTTTTAAAGGAAATAAACTTTAAAACGAAATTAAATACATAAAAATAATATTTATCAATGTCCGTGAAATTTATTGGTTCGTTTTAGAAGCATTTGTGCTCTAATATAACTTTGTCTCTAAGAGTGTGTTTGGGTCAATTAACCCAATATCATGGCGATTTATATCATTATATCATTCAAATTAAGATGAGCATTTCTTATATATGCATTTTGTTATATTTTAATCCCCTTCAGGATCCACAATAAAAATATTTAGCTAGATTATAAAATTATTATTAATTAGCTAGGCCTGTTTCGATTGCCTTGGCAATCCTCTTCAGTAGCATTACTTAAACCTCTTAAAATTAAAAATAAATTACCAATATACGAAAAGTTAAATATTAGCTAAAAGTTCGTACTGCTGACTAAGGATCATTCTTACCATGGCTTGTTGTCTAATTCAATTTAATGGAAATCAAGTAGTAGTAAGAAATATGCAGCTGTGTATATTAAATTAGCAGACGGGTCAAAATAATTTTTTTTGTGTTGTTTCACATATTATGGTGTTAGTGTTGGTATTACATTATGTAGAATGGCGGTATAATTTCCTCTATACACGCGCCAAATATTTTTTTTTTTAACTTATAGGTACCTCTCTATATACTACTGCCTACATGCAATGGTAACTGTTAATATGTATAAGTGTGTAATGTCAGCTATTTTTACTATTAACTTTTCATAAAATTTATTATTTATTATAAACACCTTATACTTGTATAGAGGTGGGATATTTATACAAATATAAAGGTACAAAAAGTTCAATATACAAAAGTGTTGTGAATTAAGATAGTAGGATCTATAGAATGATGTTTGAATACATTGCTTGGCGTATTTTTCTTAACCAAAACCAAAAAATTTGTGGATTTTTTAAAATTTAATACCTACTTAAATAGCTTATAAAAATACGTCATACTTAAATCACATTTGTTATCGCTTTTTAACCATCTTTTAAAGTTTGATATATAATTTAAAATAATAATACAATGGTTTTCGTTAAGGAATATATTAACCACATAATATTATTCTAAGAAAGTTTAGAGATACTTTCCGAAAAGGCTCAGAAAATCAAGGTCAGCATATTATATTTATTTAGTTTATTCTTCAGTTTATTTTACGATTGAGGCTAGATTTTTAACAAACAATTTAGATAATGTAAATTATATCTGGTATTATTAATTTATCATTGGTCACTAAACAAACTTAATAATCACTCCATATATTTCGATTTCCATGTTATACGAACATTACAAAATTCATATCAGTATTTTGAATTGTATAATTCGTGTATTAAAACTGTCAATATAATTATTGGTATTAAGATATTACGTAATCCCTAATACCTGTAATAATCTGCTTAATTTTAATGTCTTATTTATTTTGTCAAAGAAAACGATTTAATTTCGTTTTTCTTGTATTTTTGACTGGAGAAATTTTAATTATATTATTGTGTTTTTCGAGTTAAATTTTAGCCAAGTTAAATATTATCTGATTATGTGTTTTTAACCCCCAAACTAAAAAAAGGAGTGTCATAAGTTTGACCGCTATGTATGTGTGTGTGTCTGTCAGACCATGATCCTCAAAATCGGTCCAGTTTGAGACTGCTCTAAAGAAAAGGGTAATTGAATGGAGAGTCTTCTTAAATATGTTTGAAGTGCAAGTTTTGGATTCCGCAACCGAAAAATTTGTCTGGGAATTTTTAAATTTTGTAAATTTCACTTGTTGCATTTTAAATTGGAAAATAGAGGGTGGAGCTACAATGTTATCTTCCCCACCTTTGAAGTAAATGTAATTTTTCATTTGGCCGAACAAAACTCGAACGAAACCTTAGTACATATTAATTTATTTATCACCAGTGACATGAATATCAACGCCTAAAAAAAAAAACAATAAAAATTAAAGATCCCTTGACATTTCCTACAAAGAGTATACCAGGATATCCAATAAAAATTAAACTACTAAAACTATCAAAAAAAATTATCTTCAAACCCTTTTTTTAACATCTAAAACAATAGTTTAAAAATTACATTGAATATACCGTGGAGGGAAATAAAACTGATTACACATGTTAATCTAGAAATAGTAAACTATTAAATCATTTCAGAGCAGTCATAATTTAAAATCAACCAATAAGCATGCAAAATAAAACACGCACAATATTAAAAAAAAAAACCAGATGTGTTGACAGACTGTAGAAACAAATGCGCGCATCATTCAGCCACAAGATGGTTGTTCAAACAAATCTAATATTAAAAACACAGCTGATTATAATTTAACTCGAAACAATAGGGTATCGTTAACAAAAACTCTTGCATTGTTAACTTTTTTAAATTTAACATTTTTTTTTAATGAAACATTGTTAATGAACACACAAAAATAATTCAAATTTTAATTTCAATATCATCATTACTTATTTATAATATATATCTCATTCTATTGTATATACATCTGTCTTTATTTATTATGCGATGCAGTGTCCCTGTGTTCGTGAAATATATAACTCTTGAATTTTAAAAGCATCAGGGAAATTCAAATTGTTGTTGCTACTGTTTAAATTTTAATAATTCTGTGTGTATCTGTACGCTAACGTATTTCCTCGTTTATGTTACGGAGGGGTCTAAAACATTTTGATTTTCATGTGGATAACATATAAACAAATTCGTTAATCAATTTTCAAAACCAGATGCACGATTTGAAAAATTTACCTACAATTTAAGAAGAAATATTCAAATTATTGTAATTCCAAAACGAAATGGAATAAGAGCTTGCCAAAGTTTTCTCTTCTCAGCACTGAACGTCATTTATTTGGGGAGCTGGATTTTACTGAAATCATTATAGTTGAATAAATCTACCCAGTGTTGATCATAAATTTTTGCAAATGGCTAATTTATTTTAAATAGATTTCTTGTGTTGTAAAAAAGGGAGTTTTCCGATTCCGGAACGATTCATGTGAACCTCTGCACGCGGTTTTATCTCAACATTGTTTTCTTTGGTGCCGTTTTCTTGAATATCACTGCTTCAATTGATCGAATTGAGACGAATAAAAAAATAACTGAACATAGTAAAATAACCTCAAAATCTCAAGAAAAACGCTGTAACCTCATATTTTCAACTTTTTCTGATAACTTTTCGAAAAATAAAGGAATGGAGTTAAAAATCTGAAGAAAGATGAAACTTATGATTTTAATAAAGAGTAATTGTCAATTTGTCCAAAAAAGCTGCCTCTGCAAACTTGCCCATGCAAATCGCATTGAAAAATGAGATCAAATTTTATCTTATATTTTATCAAAAACAATATGTTCATTTGGATCAATTTTTACGTGTGTATAGCTTAATTTTTTTGATACCGTGTAAGTTACACAAGTTTTAATAAAGTTTAATGTATGGTGTATGTAATATCAGTTTACACAACAAACCTATATATTCATATTCCTACCTTTAAAACGTACAGTGGACACACACAGATTTACATATTTAAAATTGTTTGTGGAACTTTTTTAATATAGAAAATGAGGGTATTCTGTCGTTGCAGGTTTTAATAATCAGTCACTAACAAAATTTATTGCACTTTATGGTGTAGGTAAGCCCTTGTAAAAATTGACATTATACAATTTTAATATGTAAACAAGTGATTCTGTGGGTTTAAAAGTAGCCGACATCATTTTAACAAAAAAGTAAAATCAACGCACTTGAAAGCGCGATTAAAAAAATTAATAACAGTGCAGAAAAATTTGACTTGGACTAATTAATTATTTAAAGCTGGATATTAACTATTAACTTAGTAATTCTGATCTTTGTTAACTTCTGATTACTGTTCATAGATGGCCTGTTTTATTATTTATAATAAAATTGACACATGTTATTAATTTCAGTTTAAAAGTTATTAAATTTTAATAATTAACCCCCGAACTTAAAAGAAAGGGGTGTTATAAGATTGATCGCTATGTGTGTGTGCCTGTTTGTCTGTCTGTGGCATCGTAGCGCCTAAACGGACGAGCCGATTTATTTTTATTTGTTTTGTTTCGTTTAAAAGGAAATTGAATGGAGGGTGTTCTTAGCTTTAGGGTTCCATACCCGAAAAAATTTTAGTTTTAAATTTCCATTTCCGTCGAAAATCAGTCCCCATGACTGTTTATTTGTTTAAAAGCCAGAAAAAAAACGTTTTTCAAAGTCTGGAAAAATTCGACTTTTAAATTTCGTTTAATAAAATCGAATATTATCAAATGAATTTTCATGATGACTGCAAATACCTCAATATAAGTTTGTAAGAAACACACATACTTTAGACCAATAAAACGCGCGATATTTCAAAACGCTGCAAAATTCATATAGATTTTCAATGAAACAGTTTTTTGTTGGCGTAATGAATTTTAAATTTGATTTTTTTTTTTTTTTTAGAAACTCCCTTAAATTGTTTATTCATTGCACAATTGAAAATTTATTCTTTATTTTACAACGACAAACTTTTCAAAATGAAATAAATCAAAAATTATTTTCATTGAAAATCAAAAAACCAAATCAAAATAAACACAAAACAAAAGAACAACAACAAAATTAAAAAAAAACAATTTTCAATGGTTGAATTAATATAATCGCCATGTTTCTACAACCCTTACACATATAGAAACAAATCGAAATAAAAGTTAAAAAAAAAAAACTAAAATAAGTATAAAACCCTGTACATACATACATTCATATATGAAAACAAATCAAGGGTAGATTTTTCAATCAATATAATAAATAAACAATGATAGTATTATATAAACATTTAATGTATAAATAAGTGATAGAAATAGTCGTATATAATAAAGGTGTATAATATATATAAAAAGGTCACAGATGTTTTACCTAAATTTACTATCCCTTTTTCTACTGTTATTTTAAACCCTTTAATATAATATTATATATGTGTGTGTGTATTTTAAAATCATATTTTACCCTATATATAATACTAGCTTGATACCCGCCCGCTTCACTGGGTTTAAAAGTAAAAACCACCGCTTTATAACGTCCACCTCTCTTGATCTTACTTATCTCCTTTCCATAACACTCGAAGTAATTGCTTTTCACATCTCAAATATTTGCACAATTTTTTTAAGTGTAAATTAGTCATAATTCATTAAGTATATCAGAAAAGAAGGCCATGAATTGTTTGACATTTACTATTATAAATTTTTACAAAAATCATTAATTTATGGTTTAAAATGATTATCATAGATGGAGTAGTAAAATGTCAGAATAAATTTAATTTTTTTTAAATATATCTTTATAAATTATTGCTTATGTGTTAATCTGGTGTATGAGCTATATTGCTATACAATTTCATTCAAATCCATTCCCTCGTTTTCGCTGGAAAGTGTAACAAACAAACAAACAAACATCCTGACTTTCACATTTATAATATATAGGGATAGGAATGTATTTGTTGTGAATCAACAATATTTTATATTATTTAAGAGTGTAGACTGTAGATACTGTAAAGTGTAGATAGTGTAGATACTGTATTTAAATTTAATTAATATGATTGGTTTATAAATGTTTGTGTATTTGTAAAGAAATTATTCATGTATGAAACGTCATAGATTTTGTGATAAATAATTTATGATAAATTAATGGTTGTATATTGGAAATAAATTTATTAATATTGCTCTGATGAAGTAGTTTATGAAACCCAAAAAATTACAGATAAGTAAAAAAGCAGATGGGTATTGAATAGCTTCAAGATTTAAAAATCTGGGGTCAACATCGCTTAGGCCTCAAGTACTTGCAAGCTATAGCTACACTGAAGCGAATAGAGAGTTTAAAAACTTTTTCTAATATCCAGTTTACATTGTAGGTCTAATTTACCCAATAAAACTTGTCGATTAAACTTGATTTTAAAGTTTTTTTCCATAATTTTTTTGGTTATATCTTAGGCGGAGATTTTTTAAATCAAACAAGTCAAACAATTAAATATTTTTTTGTAATGATACCTCTAATCAATGTTTTTTATCTACATCGATTACAAAACTTTGTGATTTTTACGACTTGCTGTAAATTTTTGGAGCTTAAATTGGTTAACTTTAGGAAAATTGCAATAAATTCCGGTGTTTAGCATTCGAAAAACTCAAAGTCGCCATATATTTGACCATTAAACAAAATGTGTCTGAGATTGGGCTCGAACCATGGAGAAACATAGCTGAGAACACTTTCCATGAAAATAAGTTTTTTTCTTATAACCTTCTCAAAAACTTATCCAATTTTAAAGTTCATCAAAGCCTATTTTTGTAGTTTTTTCAGGTATGGAACCCTAAACACACACTTAAAACATGGTTAAGAACACTCTCCATTGAAGAAATTCCGTTCAGACAATACAAAAAGATAAAAATCAGTGAATGTGTTTAGGGGCTGCGTTACCACAGACAGACAGGTAGACAGACACACCTAGCGATCGAACTTATAACACCCCTATTATTGGTACGGCGGTTAATAACAAGTTTTTTTAAAAAAAACCTTAACTTTATATTTATAGTGTAAAAATTTCTGCTTGTTCTGAGTTGACCCCAATTCGGGAGAAAATTTTTCATGCTTACCTAGATTTTTTTCTAATGATATCGGAATCCCGAATCACAGACGGAATCAGAGACAAGGTTTATTTGGCTTTAGTAGATTGGACTTGATGCAGTTAGTTTGGGCACTGATGCAGCCGACCACAGACTAATACGTGATCTAAAGTTTTGAGAAGAATAATTCATCGATTAACAAAACCCATTAACAGTTTCAGAAATTAAAAATATCATTTTTATGTGTTTTTTGTGGCAAAAAACTATTTGTAAAACTAAAAATTTATGTAGCATGTGTAATTATACAAATTAGCAACAACCCATTTAGAGTCAACTTCATATATCACAATTAAATTTTTTTGTCGTCAAATATTAATGAACATATCTACCTCTTTCTCTCTTCACAAAACATAAATTAACAAAAAAATTAAAAAACTAGTTAATAATAATTAAACATAAAAAATTATGTACAACCCTTAATAATTTGTATAGGTGTACAAAAAAAAAATAACATAAGTCTAGTAGAATGAACATGGTGACCAACAAAACAGTAGTACAACTCCAAATTCACTCCTTCTATTTTGAAACAAGAAGGAGGCGAAACATACAGAAAATACAACACAACCGTATAGCACACACCCACTCGTTCCTATATTATTCTCATCCAAGGGTGGGTTATACATCACAGACAATTTACGAGGTCAGATACGACAGGGAAACTGCTGCTTACTTATGCTACACAGAGAGCTATATGTATATAAATGCTGGTACTCTACACACAGAAAACAAACGATAGTGAATACGGCCTGTTGGAGAGCATACCAATAACTTTCTGAATCAGGTATTTCTTACAACATGAAAGAGCACGCTATATCTTAGAAATAGAAAAATATAGTTCTCTAAATAGTAATGGTATTAACGCAGTCTCAAATCTCATATTGTTCACTTGTGAAAAAAGTGTAACAAAATCCGACACCAAATACTGACCATTTTCATCTAGTTTACAAAATTATGTAGTTATCAGAAGTTAAAGATAACAGAGATAATTTAAACTAAGTACAAGGAAATTTTTCTGTTATGCCATAATAAATATCCTGATCAAATCGGACGTAATGTACATATTGGGTTGACTTCTAAATCAGATGTATTCCTTTTTTAAACTCATATTAAAATTAATTCATACAGTAAAAATTAATAATAGCTATAAGATTAAATTATTTAAAGAATCTAACAAGTATTTGACTTCCCTTCGAATTTTCAAAAAATATCTTCAAATTTTCGAAAAATATCATCAAATTTCTAGATGAATATTAAATTTAATTTGATTTGCCTACCACTTTAATAAGAACGAGTCATCATTGAACCCCAAAAATAATTTGAAACAGATCGCATAAACATATCGTAAAATTTTCGACTTGAAAACAATGACTTTCTCTCAAAAATTTAATACACTGAACTGAAGAGGCAAGGGAGACAAACACACATACAAGAGTATGGTGTTTTTGGCATACTTCTATTCTCATCCCAACACGTATTTTAACTAAACACATCCATCTTGGTTGTTTGGAACGAACGGTACCTATGTTACAAGTCACCCAATATATTTTACTGACTAGAGGGAAGAAAAATAAGATAAAAATTGCGCGTCACCTTATTTATAATGGTATAGAGCGAAGCAAGCGTATATATTGTCTGGTTTGGTGCTGCTTGTTGGGTTGTATATTACACAAAAGTATCCTAACTATCTAGCGTCTCATCCCATTCATCTTTCATGGTATCCAGACCCACATGTGTCTTAGTCCACCCACAATGATAGATTGTTTGATATTGGTCTATCTAAATGATCTACTCTCTCTCGGCGTAGTGTTTTGTATGTGTATCGTAGAACCATCCGTTGTTGTACGGCATTTATCTAAATTGTCCGTCATTGTTTGAATTACAATTCGTTGTGGTTTCTTGATTAGATTCCTTTTCTATTCAACTTGTTTCTAGATAGGCTTATATATTGTTTTATTTGCTTTTAATTAAGATTATATCAAAAAATTGGATGTTGACAATTATTTTGCTTTTTTCTTGGATACTGAGAAATCATTTTCTATATGGAATTTTTGTTTCCTTATTAATCTTCCGTATTAAGAAGGGACATTGTCTACTTTTCATCTTAAATAATTTGTTATTTGTTGTAAGGGTAATGCAGACGTATGGTAATGACATCAATTTTCCGTTTCAATTTATTCCTATATTTATCCTCCGTCTTCATAGATCTTGATACTCCTATAGTAATTTATTTTCCTCGAAAAGAAAATTTTTCGAAATTTAAGAACAGTCTACATGATTTGATTAATTTACTGTTTAGATAAAGAAAAACATCCTATGGGATTGCGTAAAAAACTATCCCACGAGTAAGGCAAAAGGTCTTACATCTGTATACGATTTCCATTTGTCTTTCTACTTTTTCTATGATTGGTATACTTTTTCGTCTCATTTTTGTCAATTAAAACTTTCATTTTATCATCTATTACATATTTTCAGTTCTATAATATCCTCTTCAATAATAGAAAATTTATTAAATTCATAAAAAAATGATTTCTACGATAGGTAAATGATAAAGCTTTTTAAAGTAACTGTTCATTCTTGCACTAGTATCGTAACATGTTCTTTGAAAACCAACTGCAGGATACTGGAACTTGCGACATCAATTCTCTAAATTCTTTTAAAATTATTGAGGAAAATCGTACTTAAAATTAAACCATTTTTGGGACATTTTGTATTAACAGTGTTGCCGGAAAACTAAAACTTTCGGTTTAATTATATCAATAGTTCTGTACACAAAAAAAAGTTTTTTTTTTTGTAATTAAGAATATTATAAGGCTTTGCGCTAAGAATGTTTTCTTGTCACAAGCAAACTTTTTTTTTAATCTTCTTTTTTCAATTCATATTTCAAGAAAAAGTATTTTTAGTTCAAGCCAAAATACATTTCATCAATCGATCCTTTTTTCCCGTGTATCTTGTTGTCATGAAATTTCGATTTCTCATCTTATGAAATGTCCATAGTAACTTGGCAGACAGTAAATGAAGAAATGATCAAAAAAAGAATTGATATATAAGAGTTGAGAAAAACTGATAATTTTTTTTGGTCAGGCTTATTTATTCGCCTTTGCTGACAATATGTATTGAACGAGGGTCCCTGAATGATTTTTCCAGTCTAGAAAGGGTCAATATAATTCTAACAATGATTTGTACATTATTTTCCAAAATATTTCCAAAACAATAAATTCAGATTCACAAAATACTTTCTTCTTCTGATAATATTATGAAGTAATAAATAGAAAACAATAAATTTTCAAGAAATATTATTTTATATGAAATATATGGCTGTTCAACTAGCGACAAATTACATTTTTGAAGAAAGAAACATACGGTCATCCACTACTATACCATTCATACCATATATATCAATACCATATATATTACAGAACTAAAACGATGGAAAATTCAATGTATTCACCCTTGCAAATCACCAATCCTTACACTTACTTAAATATGTAGGGTGGCCTACCGAAAATTAGATGCATTTAAGAAAGGTACATTATACTTCTATAAATTTAACTTCTTAGGATTATAAGTACTTATCCTAGTCCGATATTAATCAAGCTTATCAAAAGGTAAAGTATGTTCTTACGTAAAACTTAACCATCCCTTAATTAGACTAATAGTTTTTGTTTTTTTTCATAATTGTACGGTGCGCTATTTTACAAATATATTTAAATAAATTTAAAAAAGGTTGCGGTCGTGGGACCCCCGTTAGGAACAAAATTCCTTACGAAGCTGTACGTTCAATAAATACATATCGGTAATCTGTTTTTGATTGTTCACCTAAAAAAAGTTATTAACAAGTTAGTTATTATTATAATTTAATAAATAATTAACGTTTATAAAATAAATAATTGATGTTCGTTTGATAGCTAACAGAATAGTAATATATTATTTTGTTAGTGTCAAGTAGGTAGTGATCCCAGACGCACATAATGATAGTACACGAATTTTGCCATTTTTATATTATTTTCATCCAAAACTGGTTATGAAATACATATGCGTAACGAGTTTTGGATGTAATAGCACACACACATACACACACAAAGCATATTCATAATGTTACATGAGGGTCCCCGCAGGTTGGTCGCCATTTCAAGCCACGTTAAGCAAATTTTTTCTTTACTATTTCTGTCCGGCCTTCATGAGAACCCTTATGATGAACTCTTTATGAAAACCAACAAAGAATAAAATCAACAAATAAGCTCTTAAGAATGCCTTAAAAACTTTTTACAACGAATATTTTCATTCACGTTTACTTCGAAATATGTACAACGATTAAAATAATTATCTAATCTTAAACCTGAGCGCTATTTATGTCAATATAAAAGTTTCTAGTCCACTAATTTCTAGTTTTCGTGAAGATGGTTTTAATAAAAAAACAAAACTTTTCCATTCGATTTGCCTTCCGAATGCGTCTTTACTGAAAGATTAAAGGCTTACAAAAGAACTACATGAATCAAAGAGTTAACCCAAACTTTTATAAGGTTTTTTTTATCGAAAATTTTTGATGCTTTAAGAATGGTCGTCAAATTGTACGCCTCCAAGTGTACTAACATCGCGTAGCAATCATAGTAATTTTTCATCAATTAATAGGCATGTTTTAAATCTCTGTGTAAAGGCCATCCAGTGTACTTCGACCATAATACCCTAGTGTCGTGTGTGGTAACATTGCTTATAAACCTCTTCTACATTCAAACACAGACATTGACAATTTATCCTTCGTAGAAAATATTATTTCATGGTTTCTTTTTTCGCATGTAGATTATAATACATATAAGAGTACTTTTTTGTTGTTGTTGTTGATGGTATGGCATATATGGAAGAGAGTCAAGTCACTTCTTTACCCGTAGTTTGTTTATATAGTTTTTTTTTTCTTTTCGTATAAAGTACAAGTTTTGTGCCCCTATAATATGATATGTTATCTTCAATACACTATTATTCATTATTTTATGTCATCTTGTAAGATTTTTATTTTTATTTATTAATTTTATCGTTAAGTTTGTTATTTTGTTTGTTATTTTTGATAGGCAGGGCAGGTTTATAAGGGTTTTTTTGCTTTATCGAAATTGTAACAACACAGAAAAAATGCTTTTCATAGTTTAATAATATTAAAATTTGAACAAAAAATACTCTTAAAAAGACAAGCTTTTATTGTAATAAAAATAGAAAATAATTATTTCTATTCTCACATATTTGTAAGAACTGGCCAGGATTAATATAATATACCAAAGATGATTTAGAACGCCTCCAGCTTTTACAGATATTCATGTGCGAGTGACTCGTAGGAATAATTATATTCTACTTTTTAGTACAATAAAAACTTTTCGTCGTTTAATAATTTATTTTAACTTAAATTTTAATTTAAAAGTATGTTTATCAAATATGGTGGAAGCTATGGGAAAATTCATTGTTAATCTATTTAAATATGTTATTCGTCTTCTTCTCAGCAATGTCTTTCATTTAATAACTAATCATTGGAGTGCATAATGAATAACTTGTGAGAAATCTTGTGCAGTCCGCTTAGATTTAGATTGGTTTCACTTAGTTAATCATCCATTGATATAAAAACTAAATGTGTATGCAAAATTTCAGCTCAATTGATCGAGGATAACTACCCTCAAAGTCAAAAATTCCATTTTATTGGGCATTGTGAGTAAAATAAAAGCTTGTTATAAAAGAAAAACAAGAAAATAATTGAATTGCTTCAAAAGTATTTTTGTTTTCTTTTTAGTTTTTTAGTCGAAATCTTTCTTCAGTCAAGAAATCCAATCTTTTTAAATAAAGATCTAGATCCGCCAAAATTGGGTTTTTATAAATCTATCGATGCATACAGGAATTATTAATGACTTTACGAAATATATGAGTTTGTAATGTCTAAAAATATTGATGCTACAAAAAAATTTTGGTATAGGTAGCTGTTCATGGAATCGCTGGTCCATTTCCGGTTGTCCGTCTGTCCACCTTCCGTGGACACGATAATTTAAAAACGAAAAACGATATGAAGCTGAAATTTTTGAGCGTGCTCAGGACGTAAATGAGAAACATAGGTTAATTGGGTCTTGGTTTCGTAGGACTCATCTAAACTTATATATTTGTATGGTTTAAATTTAAATGTGCATCTTAAGCAACTCTGTTTTGGTACCATTTAGGAAACAAGGTACAATTTACAAAAAAATCAAGATAACTTCTAATATAAAATAAAAATATTGCAAGAAATTGATCAAATAGTAAAATTGTCTTTTCATAAAAATGTAGAAATGTTTAGTATAATCGAAAATATTGCAAACAAGACGATATTACATCAAATTTTTTCTGCTGAGTTATGAGCTGTCTTCTTACACACAAAAAAAAAACAAAAGATAAAATATATGACAAAATATTTTTTATTAGCATATAGAGTTATTTTAATATTTTATGCTGTCCTATAATAAATTATATGCTTTTTATTCCACACTTACAACATACATTTATCTCTGTCTAACAAGGTTCTCTCTAGGTCCTACCCATATTATATTTAAATACATACACATCCACACTCATGATGTTTGTAATTTTTGGGTCGGTGTATTACACTTAAAGTAAGTAGAAAAGATGGTGTTATTATAGTGTAGTAAGGCTATCTTTTTCTACTTACAGTGAATGCAAAATAGTGTAATAACTATTGTACAGAGAGAACATATTCATGCACATATATTTTCGTGTAAAATATTATAATATATATTCAAAAACTAGAGCATTTTACAGAAAATTCAGTGTTATGCAGAATGTATAACCATCGTTTTGTTGCTAGTAAGAATGTTGTTATGGTTACAGGGTCTTTCGGATTGAAACGCTATAACCTTGTTAGAGAAACAGAAACTACGGCAAAGATTTAGTATGTTAAGATAATTGTCTTCACAAAATTGATTCTTTATGCTAGAATCAAGTCTAGAAAAACAAGACTAACCTATTATTGAATTCACATCGAATGATAAAATTCTTATGAGTGGTAATGTGTGGAACAGTCTATATATGTATGTGAGTTCCTATGTGGTACATTAGAGGCCAATCGCGTGGGCCGATTTTGATTATTCTTACGTCAATTGATTTTTCTTAGCCTTGTAAGTTCTACTAAAGATATGACATTCGATATGACGAAAATTCAATATGGCTACTAACAAACGTCATATTGTAAAAATGTATGTGTATTCCTATGTGGCACATTAGGAACCAATCGTCAATCGATTTGTCTCAACTTTGCGTGTGCTACTGAAGATATGGCAGTAATGAAACTTCAATATGGCGAAAATCAGGCGCCATATTGTGAAAAAGAAAAAATTAATTTCGCCAAACTAGGTCAAGTGGGGTATCATTAAGAACATGATATATTAAGAACACAAATCGATTAACGTAATATTCATTAAAATCGGCGTTTGGTCTCTAGAGGGCCTCAAAGGACAAAACAGACATACATAGGCTGAAAATGAAAGTCGACGAAAGACTTCAGGAAGGGTTATTACCTACACCAAGGATTGATTTCTTAGTCTTAGGTAATGCTTGGTCTGGGAACAAAATTGTTGGCTAATTTTCTTACAAACTTGTTTTTTAAACTAAATGTGCGTTTCTCCGATTGGCAGATAAATCTAAGAATTAATTCCGGCGTTATTTTTCGTTTTCCAAAATTTTGAAAAATTTTTTTATCTGAAGTAATTTTTTATATTAAGTTTTATTTATCGGTTTTATTGCGGTTTTTATACTAATTGGGAGGTTCTGTTCCTCAAAAATTCTGTTCCTCAAAATCCAGTTGGTTTCATATACAAAACACAATCTCACAACATCCAAAAAATTTTATTATCTAAATATATGTGCACACACATATTATATAAAACAAGTGAAAACAAACAATTGACCGAGTTAATTGAAGAATTACAAAAGTTGTTTATTTTTTTATAGGAAACATTTTTTACACTTAAACTTTTGTTCTATCTCTAAAGTTTTACAAGACCCAATTGACCTGTGCAGCTCATTTACGAACTTGACCTCACTTTTTACGTCCTAAGCACGCTATAAATTTCAGCTTGATATCTCTTTTCGTTTTTGAGTAATCTTGATGACAGACAGACAACCGGAAATGGACTAATTAGGTGATTTTATGAACACCTATACCATAATTTTGTTCATAGCATCAATATTTTTAAGCGTTACAAACTTGGGACTTAACTTAATATACTATGTATATCTCATATATACATGGTATAATAAAGTTGAATGAAAATGGTTGTGTTCCGTGTATATTTTCCACTTCTTTCCACACCAAGTAAAAGAAAACTATACAATCTACATGGCGATTTATATATGCATATGAAAGATAGACGCGAAGTTATATGGGCGGTTCAATGGTTTTGAAGTAGGCAGGAGTGTTATAAAGCATGCAGACGCCTCAAGGTATAATAAATCTAAAGCGCGTTTTAAAAAATTCACCTCACTGTGACATACTCACTTCTCTTTAAACAGATGGCCACTTTTTCCCAAATGCAATTTCTTCTTTAATAATAATGTTATAGGTATGGTTTAGTTTATTCTGTATCTTTATTGTGGAAAATCCTATTTAAATTAGATATTTTTATTTATTTACATATTTTCTTTTTTATGTATCTAATAAATAAAGGTATTTAAGTTGTTTCTTAAATTTGTAAAGCTAAGAAATATTTCGAATAGAAAAATGTTTATTAATTTCCTAGTATAGGGTTATTGTACTCGGTCTTGTACTGCTGAAAATTGAGGTGTTTGGCGGTTGGAGAAAAATTTAACTGGAAATTTTTTGTTCATATTAAGCAACTAAATATTATTACTAGCAGATACTCGTCCGCTTTGCTGAGCAATTTCTCCTTTAAAACTATCACGTCCAATCATTAAATTAACCAGATTTTTATACTTTTTGTTTCAAAACTACCCCATCCACTGAGTTTCATCAAATTCCAAAACAAAATTTTTCTCGATTTTTTCAAAGGGGTACGTACCTACCCTTTAAAAAAATTGCAAAAATTCGAGAAATTATTTTAATCTCCAATTTCGATAAAACTCAGTATATAAGGTAATTTTGACCCAAAAATATAAAAATCGGGTGCATTTGGTAACTGGTCGAATTTGAGATACGGACTAAAATCGATCCAAATATTGCCATATCTCAGAAACTCTGCATCAAATCATTAAATTTACCTGATTTTTATTCTTTTTGGATCAAAATTACCACATTTTTTGTACTGAATTTTTAGTCGATTGTTTGTTTTCACTTGTTATTATATTAAGTTTAGTTTATTAAAAGTTATTTTTCTTTTAATTGCAGGTAATTATCCAACTTTATTGATCGTTTTTTTCAAAATTACTCCATTGATGAATTAAACAATGGTAAGAATTTGTTAAGCTTAATATATGTGCATATGTTTTTGATTAAATAATGACGACATTTTATGGAATAAAGCTGTTATCTAGAGACTTATTCAAAATACAAGATTCAAAGACAAGATTTTTGGAGCTGTGTCCCTTCGCATATTATCGTCCTGATTTGTTTGCTGGTTGTGAAATAAAACCAAAAAAATTGTAACAAAGAAAACGTCACCAAAAATCGACATCTAGGTTACTGAGTAAAGTAAAACTTATTCAATCGATTCAACTTGTCATGAATTTTGAGAAAATGCAAAATGTTTTTATAGCTGTCAGTTTGTATTTTTTGTCAAAATTTTATATTTTATCATTTAAAAAAATGAGTTGTGAATGTTATTAGAAGTTAAAGATAACAGAGATAATTTAATGTAAGTACAATGGAATTTTTATGTTATGTCATAATAAATACCTCATTAAGCCTAACGCAATATACGCAGATATTTCAGAAGTATGCCTTTTTTAAAGTAATACTACCTACAATTAATTCATACAGTAAAAACTTAAAGTAGCTATAAAATAAAATTATTTAAAGAATCAAACAAGTATTTGACTTTTAAAACTTATATCTTAAATTTCCAGAAAAATATCTTGTAAATAAAAAAAGTAAGCGCTACATTTATAATGTACCATGATATGAAAGGAATATTGTTCCTACCGAGTGTCCCACGACACCCTTAGTTTTTTTTTTACTAAAATATGTGAATTTTGATTATATATTTCTCGGAATATAATTTAATAAATTGAGCTGGAAAATATGAGAAACATAAACCGAGAACTTAACCATTGAAAATTATAATGATTTTCATAATAATTTTTCAAGCATATTTATTGAAGAATATATATAAATGTAATATAAATATTCAGAAATGTCCGGAAATATTGTCGAAAGAATTAAATCAATAAAGAACAAAAAAATTGTATGATTTATTTCAAATGATTAAAACAGGTTATTTGAAAAAACTTTTTACAAGTTTGTTACAGAAATATTTCCGGTCGTGCGTTTTATTAACACATGTAATGTGTAAGAAAAGTTATATTAATAGGAAAGAAAAATTTAAATTGAATATCCGATGATTTAAACAATTTAATGTCATTAAACAATAATTTTTCTTGTGAGTGAATTTTTTTTATTATAAAAACAAATATTTGTATTGAAAGTCTTTCCTTTTGTATTAAATGTAAGGTGAATATTTCTAAGAAATAATATTTTCATTTTTATTATTTATTTATGTCAATTAATAATTAAAATATCTTTAAAGAGTGACAAGTTTTTTTGTAGATTGAAAGTTATTTTGTAGTAAAATAAAAGATGTTTTTCCATGAACAAATTTTTTTTTTAAATTGTAAAGAATATTTTATGTTAGCAAAGACTTACAAATTATCGAATTTGTCGTAGTATAGAATATTGCCTTAGACTCCCTATAATCCAGTTTTTCTGATTCGTTATAGAATTAATCGGGATTTCCAAATTTCAAAATATAATTTAGAATAATCTTCACGCAATTGTTTAATAAACGGATCTACAATTCGTTTTGTAAATCAATATTCGTTGAACGTAGTTTTAATTACATAAACAATTTGTATTTACACAAATTAATAACTAAATACAATTTTAGATAAACTAAAAACGTTGATCAAGATAAGTTACAAACATTTTGGTTTTAAAAGTTTTATACAATTTATTGATTAGAATAATTTATGAACACACGCATTCACAAAACCATTGATTCCATTAATAATTTTGAAAGAACAAGGAAGGTAAATACAATAGTCAAAAAAATAAATACTGAATTAAATAAATAGGTCTAGGGCTAGGTACTCATTTCAGAACGGAAAGAAATTGAATGTACCTATTCATTTAAAATAACGGATCTTTCTCAGGGTAACGCAATTATAAATTAAAGTAAAACTAAGAAAAATGCATTTTATAAGAATGAAACTTACCTTAACTGAATTTAATATTTTTGAAAAGATAATTTTGTGCCATTAAAGTTTAAATTTTATTTCGGTTATGTGGACGCCGGAGGTGTCTCGTACATTTCGCAATCTGGATGTCCAATTTTGACACACTTTCCACAGCAAGTGTTCAACCGTGTCTGATTAATCGGTGTAGAAAAATAATTCATCTCAACAGAAAAAAAAAAAATATCACAAAAAAATTAAAACTTCCTACAATTTTCAAGTGTTGATCTACCCTGTATAATTTAATTAAAGTATAATTCCTAAACAGTAGAAAAATAAAAGATTAGAAATATTTTAAAGTAAAACTAATATTTAAAGTAAAGATTTCTTATTTAAGGCTATTCAAATGAAAATTTCAAAAATTGCAATTTTCGTTTGGGCCATGAACTTTATATATTTTTTATCCAGTTATCTTTTCATTTAAATACCTTCCTTAACAAATGATGTTTGAAAGTCCCCGGTATGAAAGTCTCCGGTATATTTGGTAAAGAAAAAAACTTTTAGAAACGACTTTAAAACTTATTTTTCAAATTTCCAGCCTTTCTGAAATGACACTCACACACAATGGCTGGCCATAGATATAAAAGATATAAAATAAAATTTATAATTTCATATGTCATTGCCTTAATATTTTCATGTGTGTTTTGAAGCTATGCATGGAACGAATATTAAATAGAAATTCGTCTCTAGGCGCCATTCAGACTTTGTTTCCATTTCTAGTAGTGCGAACACACAAAATGTGTGGTGTTTGTGAATACATATTTTACAATGTTTGGAAAAAATAATAAATAAGTAGGTGTATTACCTATACGTACGCACTTCAAAAAACGAAAATCACAAACTGTTTTTTTTACAATAAGCGTGTATGTAGGTTTGCGTTACCTTTCATCAATGTATTTTTATTAAAATAAATTATATAGGATAAAAATCTTCACGAATTAAAATTGTTCAATAATTATGAACATGTCTACACACATTCAGTCATTTTGAGAAAAATTCGTTTACGATTACAGTAGGTTAGGTTAAGTTATATTGGCTGCCCACGAAGGACACACTTAGGCTATAGAGCCCATTGTGATACCATATATGTGTTTTACCACCTTCCGCTGATAATTTCATTTATCAGCTCCTCAATTTCAGAGGCTGGATGCACCTCCTTCATGCATATACCATGCACTACATCAGTCCATCACAACTATTAATTAAATTAATTTTGTTGCGACGGCGGGAATCGTATACAGTAGCATTGTATTGGTACGAATTAGGAAACTTGGTACAATTTAAAAAATATCAACAAACAAATTTTTATAATTAATTAATAATATTCTATGAAATCGATGTTATGAAATATTAAAAACTGCCGCATAAAAATGTCAAATTATTTTGAAAAATTTACATAATTTCTTGATATCTTTATTTTTCATTTAAACTTCGGTTTTGTTTTTCTAGATTCCTCATTTACCACTTTATTTATGAATGTATCGTTAGATTTCGCATAGAAACCCCACGAAGAATTGTAAGAAAAGCCATGCAATAGGCTACTTTTGGTTACGTTACTCTATTAAGAATTTCACAAATTGCTTTGAAATATTGCAAGTTAAAAAAGTAGGCTACATATTTGTGGACCAAATTCAAAAAATTTATAAAAGGAGAGCAGGAAATACAGACACAAATTCAACCTGCTAAAAAGGTTTCGTAGAATTTTTCTCTTTGAATAGAAAGTATAGAATTTAGAATCTATGAGACTTGAGTTTCATATTTTGAAAATAATCGTATTATTGCAAAATTATTATTTTGCAAATTTTGCAGACATTATAATATTAGACTTTATGGTAAGACAAAACAGATTTTTAAATATATAATTTGAATATGTGCTGTTCCATTGTTAGAAAAGTTTTTGACACGTAATTATTTTTGTTTGAATGCAAATTGATTACGTAATTATTTTCAATTTAAAATCGTTCTAGTAATTCCTTTTGAAGAAAATTGTTTTTGTAGTTGTTGTTTACGAATTCGCTTTAAGGTTGATAGCATTGTAACAACAAACAATTAACAGGGATTTTCAATGAATATGGATATGCAAATTATATATCTACAAGGAGTTATCGAATGAATCACTATTGCCATAAAGTTTAACGTAATAAGTGCGATTCATTATATTATTTTTTAGATTATTGTCTTTTAATTCGTAGAAAAATAGAAAAATTTTTGTAGATTAAAGTTGTAGATTTTGTACAATCATTAATTACTTTCTTATCTAAGATACAATAAAACTCACAGTTTGACGTAATTTTAAGACTTTTATTCTATAACAGATAATTTAGTTTTTATATACTCTTTTATTGCTATCAGATATAGATTATCGTTATATTATTAACATTGCACAACTCTTTAATCTTTGGGATATTATTAAATTATAATTAAAATACACAAAACCTTATAATTAGATGGCAATCGCAGAGCTACGATTGTTTACAGTACAGATAATTTAAGAGGTGTATTATGTATGAGACTGAGGAATCAAGATAAGTATTTAAGAAAATTGAAGGTATAAAATTTATAAAAACATCAAATTGTAATATTAGAAATAAGTTGACTAAAGGTAATTTCTGTTTGAAATAGAATAAAAACGCTTACAAAATTTTAATGTGCATAAAAAAACCCATTGTTTTGCAGTAAGTTGTTTAATGTAAATGCTGTAAATAACTGACACAAAGGTTTGCTATTATACTCATGTTATGATAGTAAAGGAACTTAGAAGAACAACACACAGTCAAGGCTCACTTGAAAAGGAGATGAATGTCTCAGATGCATAATTCATGTAGATCTATGTATTTTCTAAGTCACAGAGCTTATCATTGTACTTCTCTTGCCACATTGTATGTTTAGCAGTGGTACGAATTTTATCTGTAACCTTTTCTTAGCTAGAGAGAGGTCACTGCAACTAAAGGCTATCTATGCAAGGTCAACTCAGCAGCTGGTTAATTATAGTTAGTTATTCATCTTTTGCTGCAGAACAATCTCAAAGGCTAACTGAATAATGGGTCTAGCAAAGTAATGAAGATCGATAACCATTATCTATCAGCAGGAAATTACCCATCAGCGACAAGTAGTTATATGTTCCTTAACTGCCCAATCACAGCATCTTGTTAATGGAAACATTAAGGAAATGTTATTATTAATAAATTATTTCATTTGTATTATACAGTGGACATAACAACTAAAACACCAGATACGGGTATCAGATTCTTATAAAAAGGTTTCACCTGGCAAAACTTTAACATTAACACAAGCGTAGCAATTAAGGCCTTCACATTATATTACGCATATATCAAAAGGTGATAACTAAAGTTTATATTATAAAATGATAATAAACCAAAATATAGCCAGAAACTTAATATTTGAAACACATTATATTTTATAAAATAACCAAGTTTTTATTATGCATTTATCGTTAATGCAATGCCAACTCAGAGAGAAGTTGTCTTTAATTTTTTTTTTTTTTTTTTGTTATTTTTTTTTAAATAAAAAAAAGTGTTAGGACAGCTGGCGTACTGGACATGAGGACACGAAGTACATAACAAACGTCCGCCTGGCTGTTCGTTGTGTATCGTCTATATAGAGTTACTGTATACATAATATAGTGGTTGATGACAGTTCCCTACCGGACCTAAAGTAAATGCAATGAGCTAAGTAATCAACATAATTCATATATTATATTGCATACAAAGTACTTAAAGTTCAATCTCTATACAAAATATTTATTCTCAAAAGTCGAACGGATTAAAATTCGTATGAATCATTTCAGTAGCTTATACTTGGCGGTGAGTAGATCTAAAGTCGTTGAGACGCTGACTCTTAAAAGTTGAAAAAGGGAAACATAAAAAAAAACACGCTTCCAGAGACCAAGTGTAAACAGTGATCAGTAGAGTCACTCAAGATACCAAAAACAAGATTGGCTAAGCAGAAGAATCACTCAAGCCACCAAAAACAAGATTGTTTTTGAGTATCTTTGTTTAACACACTCAGCCTCAAAAATTTAACATGTGTGTCTTACACATTAGTCTTGGTCTTGCAAGTCTTGGTTGGTCTTGCTAATGTGTTAGATCAAGATTAAGTTATGGAACTAGACTAATATGTAAGAGCAAAGATAAAATACAAGCTTAGGTATACCATAAAAATAGTAAAATTGGTTTTGTTTTGGTCTTAAAACACATCAGTAATATATGTTAAATTCTTCAGGTCATGAAAGTGAGTGAAAAACTGTTTATTATTGGGTCATTGAAGAGAAGAAAATTTTAATCATCAACAGAATAAGTCTACAAAGTAATTTCTGAAGAACCTTTTCCAAGTTCTGGCAAGTAAAAAATATAAAATCGCGTAAAGTCAATACCAAGAGTTTGAAACAATTACGAATAAACTTTTGACTCTAGTTTTCTCAGCCTGACGAATGATGGTCATTTATTCTAAGACCGGAAAGAAATTGGAGATTCTTTCCCTTAAAAGACATCGTCTTTACTTAAAGAGAAAATTATATTTAGAGAATCTAAAATCAATTTGTGAATGAAAAGAAAATAGAAATAGTTTATCGCTAATCAGATTACTTTTTTTGTAATGCAACTGAGCTTGAGAAATTTGCTACTGTGCTTCTGCCGAAATCAAGTTTTAATCAAAATTGTAAGCAATGTTCACACTTTAGGTAATGCACCATAATTTCATTTTATACATATACAAACATTATATTTGAATTTTGAATGGAGTATTGGTAATCATTAAAATATGTGCAATAAACTTGACGTCTACTGACATATGACGTCATTTATAATATGATAGTGACGTGTATGATGACAGTATTTATATCAACAAAACAAAAGCATTCAGTTATATATTCACTCCTTGACAACAACGACATTGTCAAGACTTACCCATGCCTCACTAATACGTATAATTGCAATTTAATAAATTAAAATTTTTATCGTGAAGAAGATTTAGTAACCTTTTTATATACTTTTATAAATTTTAGCTGTGCTGATCATATTCAGTATTACAGTGTGTGTTTCTTTAAACGCTAGCGTTAATAATATTTTCGTTCCTCTCGTGAATTCAGTGTGATAAATAAAAACTGAAATGATTTTTCTCAGTATTGGAAAAAACAATAATTACGTTAAGCAATCAATGTGATATTCATAAAAACAGCACTGGCCTATAGAATGACACGGACATTAAAAGAGTGAGCCGTCTTTTATTAGACAGTTCATTCATTCACTTAATTAGAATTGTAGTAAATTACTTTGTTTTCTTAATATCCATCTATTTATTCAACGTCTGCTGAAAGCCAATATTACTTTACCAGACTGTTTCACGATCTGGAAAATAAGTAGTTATTAAGTTTGCTATTGGAAAACTGTTTATAATTATCGACGAAAGGTTTTCGTAGCTTTTTTTGGAGAAACAGATATTTTCATCATTTATAAAATGATTTTGCATTTTCGATGTAGACTTCGCTTCAAAATCACTTTTGTTTGAACATTTTTTCGTAATCATCACTGTTTATCCACGGGGTCGCAAATTAGTTGCGAATTTTATAGTATCTTTTCAATGGGAATATCAGTTATGTGTGTGTGGCTATCTAAGAGTGTGTGTGGCTATCTTTCTTTACTTACCTGACGTAAAAAAAACAAACAATTGCGTCATCAACACTGTCTATACATGGTATTTCAACAACTAACTACATCAATTGTTTGTTTTTACTTGTTTCTTGTTGACTTTAAGTTAATATTTTCTTGAAGCAAGAAAAATATCATATTAAAAACATATCTTCCAGCAATTAGTACTTTTTTTACTGTGTGCTATGTTATATGTTATGTGTTGTGCTAGTCACGCTAACATGTGACTAGACTCGTCATTTTCATTGTAAATGTAGTTATAATAAGGTCACTATTCATTTATTTTCTTTAGGAATATTTTCTCAAACCATTTTGCATAAATAGTTTTCATTATGCATGGTGTTCGCAGCCATAGCTCCTCACTGTTTTGCAATTTAATTTTGAAAAGTTTACAGTCTTATGTAAGTTTTTAAACGTTTTATAGCAATTACCATACGTACGTACCAGTAGCAATGTGTACTTGTTACACATTACATTTACATTATTACAGCATTGACCAACTTAACATATTTATTTTACATATATGTACAGGTTTATAAAGGTCTTTTGTTTACAATAAACAAATTGCAAATTCGTAAACATTATTATTATAACGAGTGCAATATTTTAATTTATAATACAGGGTTTTGCAATAAGATGTTATCACGTAAATGGGAAACATTTTGTCCAAAAAGATGTTACCACTCAATTGGAAGAGGTGTATACATTATCCAAAAAGTTGTTAATGGTCATATATCTTGAGAACTCAATATGAATTTAGAGTAATAATTAATTGAAAATAACTTATTATATACTAGGTGCTGAAAGATTTCGAGACAATCCTGAATTTTTGAAAAAAATGAGCTTTTTTGAGGCGATAAGTGTTACCATAGTAGCAACTGCTCGCTCAAAAATACTTTTTTTTTTGCATAAGGACAAAACAAAAATATTTGAAATCGGAAAATATCGGAAACGAAAGCTTTTCTATTGAGATAAGTCTTAAGTTAAACCAGATTAAATGCTCTAGATCGATATTTTAAGATATATCGACAAGTTTTATTCAATGATAAGCCATGCAGGTGACATATTAACAATGTTCATTTGAGCACAGTGAAATTAATTAGATTTTTTTATCAATTTTCTCTGGACAAAAATCTGATTTAAACAAATTTTCACATTTTCCGAATATAACCACAGTCGGAAACGGAAGGTCTCAAAGAACCTTATCCCATTGGAAAAATAATCGCATTAAATGTCCTCATAAATAACATATTACAACTCTTGACCAGCAAGTTAGATTTTCTGTCGTTTAAAAGACCAATGTCGTATGTAATTCTGGTCGTGGATTTGACTCTGTTTTTCACGATCAAATAAAATTTGTTTTCGATTTTCTCGTAGGTATGCGTTGCCATGCTAACTATGCATTCAACTACAGGATAAATTTTTTGCTTTAGCCGCATTTTATATTCGAAATACATTTTTTCAATCGGATAGCTCGAGTGCTCAAAAAATAAGTCTAAAAGGAAATCCCATGAGCGTATAAATCAAAAACAACTGCTTATATCATGCAAGAGCTATGTATTTATATACACTTCAAACTAGAAGTTCTTTCACCCACAGCAAAAATTCTTTAAACAACATTGCAAAACAAAAAATCTAAATCAATTACCTAATAAATATCATACGTTGATAAAATCATACACACATAAGTGCCGAACGGATGAAGATTTGCATGTTTTATTCCAAACAATATTTCGATATTATTTATATTGCGAACATAAATCGCCATTGGATACCGCTTACAATCTATACGCCATCTATATCACACACAAAAAGTGAAATCTTTTATAAAATAAAATATATCGATACAAGTTATAGTTTTTTTTTCTGAACTGCAAAAAAAAAAAAACATCAAAATTTCGATATTCATGTTTAGAATTATATACCGCCAAATACCCCATACAGTGTTTATATATTTATTTATAGACGCCTCCAGAATACTTTTCCAACATGGTTAACATTTCAACTCCATATAAATAATTTTATTATTTTGTGTGTAGTTTCAAAAAAATAAAAACAAACCGTCGTAGGTATGATATTTAGCCACCAGATCAATGGCTTTCCAGGTTTTTCAGAGCGATCATTATTTGCTTCCAGAGTGGGGCCTAAAATTACTTATTTTAAAATTATTTTAAGACAATGTCCTTTTAGCAATAAAAATTTTTCAGTTCCTAGCCGCGCTGATTTACTGATACATATCTACCTTTTATTAATGCAATCTCTGTCAGATGCAATACGTATACCTTAAATTTCGATTTTTGCCCCAATTTCCTAGATCAGTTTTTTGTATTTTTAAAATACGTATTTTCGACTACCAAGTAGTCATCATCAGTAAGAATTAGCTAGTGAATGTTACTCTTTGCTAATTTGGTGGCGGACTGCAACTATCTAGGAAATTGGGGCTAAAATCGAAATTTATTTTGACATATCCTAGAGTTCTCATTTATTAACTTCGATAATATTTATAATACGTACCTTATCTAAACCCAAGATCAACAAGTGAAAAGATACAATTGACGGAGTTAATTGTTGAAATACCATGTATAGACTGTGTGTCACATTACACATGTATACATGTCACATATATATAACTGATATTCCCATATAATACAAATTGTAAAATTTGCGCTCTCGCGGGTTTTTGTAAGGAACATTTTTTACATTTAAACTTTTGTTCTATCTCTAACGGTTTACATGATAGGTCCTATACACCCAAGACCCATTTGACCTATGTTGCTCATTTAGTACAATAATATGACAGTTCACTTATTTATCGATAGGAACTTGACCTCACTTTTTACGTCCTAAGCACGCTATAAAAATTTCAGCTTGATATCTTTTCGTTTTTGAGTAATCGTGGTGACAGACGGACAGACAGACAACAGACAGGCAACCGGAAATGGACTAATTAGGTGATTTTATGAACACCTATCCAAAATTTTGTTCATATTATCAATATTTTTAAGCGTTACAAACTTGGGACTAAACTTAGTATACCTTGGTATATTTCATATACATGGGCTGCCTGTTCCAGCTGCCTTTTGATGGCATATTGTTCAGATTTGTAAATTCATAGAGGATCCCTTTTTTCCAATAAGTGACTTACAACGATTTCATAACATGTATTATTTCAACTTTCGTGATAAATACAATCAATTTCTATAAGAGAGTCAATAAAAATTATATCAAACATAGCAAAATATTATTTCAATTATAATTTTGAAATTTATTACCATTGTATGTTTATACTTTAAAATTTATATGTTCAATGTTTTCTTGTTTATCTCATATTTGTGATTTTGAAACTCGTTATTTATGTTAAAATGAATGAATGGGTATGAATTATTTGTCTGGAACTGGAATTGAACTTCGGTTATTATGTGTCAATATTCGCGTGTCATTGCTATATAACTTGCAGCGCCATACAACATGACAGTTTTAGATTTTTTTTTTATTATAAAAATATTTTTGATAACTTCTTTAAAAAGAAATTATTTATTACAGAGTTGTACCGAAATATAACATTTATATTGTGCTAATAAATGCAAATAACTTAATTTTATTTGCTGAATAAACATTCATAAGGAACTTCATGATTTTTAGCTCGAAGATTATTAGTGGTGATTGACGCAAAAAGAGTATCAAAATATTTATGAATTCTTTGAAGATTCAAAATTTTATCTTAATCTGCGATTAAGATAAAAATTTATGCGATTAATTTACTCGTGCACTTATCCCACTTGTATCGTAAATACATATTAACATTCTTAGATTTCGTGATAACATGAATATTAGAAAAATGTCTAATAAGATCAAAAAGTTATTACGGCAGTCAAAAGTAGATTTCTTCCATCTTACACACACATTTGAACATCTTTGTTGTAAATTACTATAGTTTCTTAATATTCATCAAATAACCAAGAATATCAACTGTAGATTAAAAAAAGCTGCTATAAACTTTTTGAAACTATTTGCAACAAGTCAACAATTTGTCTGGACCTAAACAGGAAGCCTAACAACTTTAGGTAAAGGTATATCATAGCGAGAGCTGCGGTTTTTAAGTTTTTGAATTCTCAGTAAGTTGTTTTTGTTTATTTGAGTAAGAAGTGCATTTTTTCAATCGTTCAATGTGACTCCTCTTTCAAATTGTATTAAAAATCCTTAAGAAATTTTAAAACGCTTGTTTTTAAATTTTATTTCACTTCTTTAATTACTTACAAGTTTAAAAAAAGAAAATTTCAATTTCCATTTTAAAGAATGGTATATACTTCGACACCCCCTATCTACCCAAAGGCGGCTGTTTCTATCGACGCTATATCTACGACCCGTCACTCCCCCAACACCGACATTAGTCACTCCCCCAACACGCACTGGAAGCGGAACCATTTTACCCAAGATTTTTTTCAGCGTACTTTCGATAGTATGTGTTTTCGTTAATATTTTTTCTGGATCTTCTTTTAGAATTCCCGACTTGGCGACACTTTGTACAATAGGAAATCCATTGAAGGTAGTAACAAGTAATTAAAACACTTTAACTACAATTTTCAAATTAAAAAAGCCATTATTCATAGCCATGAGAAAAACATTTATTATAAAAGCCCCAACTCAAAAAAAATAAAAAACAATAGGCATGTTGGTATTCGAATAATTATTTTATTGAGTTCCTTTATAAGGTAAAATAATATTTTTAAGAGACAATAAGAACTAAAAAAAAAAACTTTATCACAAAAAAAGAATAAAAATTCTTTGAGTGCAAAGAAGGAATTTATTATTAAAAGTTGTGTTAATTGAGAAAAAATCTATAATAAAACAATTATTATTAACATTAGAAAATGTTTATAAATAAAGACATTAATAGCTTGATAAATGTAATAAATCAGTGTACTAGCATGAGAAGAGACTGTGAGTTGGAAGTTGAAGTTGAAGCGAACTGCAATCTAATAGAACTCACATAGTGCACAATTGTATCTATCTCTTGGTTTTAGTTGTGGTAGTTTAAGTCAATGAGACTTTAATATAATTTTTTATCATAACTTCTTTCAATAACAAGCTATTTAAAAAAACTGTTGTATAGGAGACAAGCAGGCCAAGACCTTTATAATTTTATATCAACTTAACAATTCTAAATTTATTTTACAAAGTGGTAAGTGACAACGGATAATCAAAAATTATCCTAAATAGAACGTAAATTGGTCACAGATCAAACTGCTCTTTGATTCCCCGCTTCTTCCTCAAAGAATATCAATTAACTCAAAAAATTTTTACTTGTTATAATAAGATCAACAGCCAGTAAAAGTGTTTACTGAAAGTAATTTTTTTACGGTGTATACCAATCCTGTCTTTATAAAATTCCTCCTAAATTTATACTTACAGATAGCAAACGATAAGGATTTTCTACAACGTTTAAATCATAGGAGAAATGAATTAATTTACACCCAACGCTCGACAGTCGTTTAAAACATGGGCGACCAAATATTTTTGTATCTTTTTACGAATTGCTTTCGAAGAATTCGAAAGAATGGTTTCAAAAAATTTTGGGTTTGAAAATTTTTGAATGGTGGAAGCGACGAGAAATGTTTGAAAGACTTATTAGGGTAAATAAAACGTATAAGTTCTTTTTTCGAAGAATTCGAAAGAGTGGTTTCAAAAAATTTTGGGTTTGAAAATTTTTGAATGGTGGAAGCGACGAGAAATGTTTGAAAGACTTATTAGGGTAAATAAAACGTATAAGTTCTTTTTGAAAGAAATTATAACCTACTACGTTAAAGTGGGAATGTAATAGTGTATAAGTCGGGACCATGGTGCGATAAATTTATCGATGTTATAGTTTTCAAAAATACTTGTCTAACGATAATATGAACCATAGTGTAACCATCCACAATGGTTCGATTATAGTTTAGTGTTTTGTTTCAAATAGACTTTATTTTAAACTTAAAAAAAATACTACAGATATATAACAGAACAAAACTATTTAATTTGATTTTGAGTTGTTTTTTATCATATTATAATGGACATTAATTAAATAATTATACACCAATTATTATTTATTTAAAATTAATTAATAATATTAAATACATTCCATTCGACAATTGTTTTAATTAAATTGTAAATAACTGTATTTATTAACATTTATTCAACAACAAAAAAATACCTATTTTTTAATAATTTATTTTATTTTATATAAATATACATTATTTAGATAAAGTGACAAAAAAACCCGTTGAATGATGTTAATGCCCATTTTAAAATTCATATTTTCAGTAAAAAATAATTAATCTTTTTATTGGGAAATTTATTGTGCTGTGCGACAACCAGTGGCTTTACTAAAATAACAGGACTTAACTAGGTTTGTAGTCGTTGAATGAAGAGATGTACATATAAAGAAACCTTAGTAACTTACAACAATACTGTTCAAATGTATGAATGAACTGTCTGATAAGTAGTGGCTAGTCTTTTAATGGTCTAGTCTCTAATATTTAAACATGCTTATCACTGCCATATTGATTGCTAGGCGTCATTAGTGATTTTTAAATGCACAAGCAAGTTGAACATACCACCAAATTTTTATTATTTTACTATTTCAAGCACCCACATAAAGTCTTTTATCTCTTTTTAAAAACAAATGGTAGATAAAGGGTGTGGACTATTGTGCTTTTACTGACCTGATTGTTATTAATAAGACATATGACGATAATTTTTACCTACCCCAGGGCAAACAAGCGAAAAAACGGTTATCCTTGTGCTTTGATAATCAAGTACAATTTTTAGTTTACATTGTAATAAAAAGTACTCCTTTCAAAAAAATGTGTTCTTAAATTTAACATTTTTAGTAAAGACATATTTTCTTGAATTTGGTATTCAAATTGGTTTCTCAAGAAATTACATTAATATAAATATAGAACTTTAACAGCCAACTTTAATGGTTAACTTCGATGCAGTAATTTTTTTAACTTTTTTATTATGAAAATAGGTAGTTTTGATATTTAAAATGACAACGGACATCGAATGAAGAATGAAATAATGTTTATAGTTATATAATCTAATACAAACTTGCAACTATGATTTAATTAATAAAAAATAGGTTTGGTATTTTATAAATGAAGGTACATCAATTATTTATCTACAAAATAAAAGCTATAGAAATTCATTTTATTTTTATCAAAATAGGAAACAATTTAAAAGTAAAAAGTAAACGATGTTGATAAAAAAATTAAATAACAATTCTTACATTATTGAAATTATTTTTCAAATAGTAACTTTTTTATAAATAATTAAATTAAACAGATGTTTTAAATGTTTTAGTCACAATTTTAGATAATAAAACAGAATCAAGTGATAAAGGTCAGGGATAAATCGAAAAGAACGAAAACATTTGTATTTTTCCTTATGAAATAATTAAAAATTGATAAAAATAATTAATAAAAAAAATTTTTTTTTCTAATATATTTGTTTTTGTTTTGTTACAGGTAAGGAAACAGTTTATGGAAAATTTATAATTCATAATTCGTTGATTGTTTTCCAAAATGAAACTAGATCTACCGGTAAGTGCCCTTCGAACTGTAACACAATCTCAAAATAGATCAGAAAGAAGATATCACAACAATACTCCTTATACTTGAAACTAAAAACACATAGTTAGAAAACTCCTCTAGGCTTAACGGACAACCAGGAATTTCGGACGGTGAAATTTTACAGCTGAATTTTACTGAGGTATACAATCTTTTTATTTATAATAAAGGGTGTCCCAAAATTAACGCAAGATTTGAATTTTACGCTATTTGTGCGTCCAAGTGTCAACAACAAAAAACAATGACAGCATCACATTTAGTTTACAATGCGTTAATATCGTTGAGCCATGGTTTTATTCATAATGGAAAGATCTGGCATCTTAAACACGCTATTTTTGTGTAATATTTGGATAGAATTGCATGCTATGTTTATCGAATGGAAAAAACCAGAATCTTGACCGTAATTGAAATCTGAAAAAGAGACAAAAGAAAAATTAAAAGGAAATAATTTTTTTAACTGTATAGAAAATACGACTTCTGATGGAAACACAACATTTTTCTCTTGTCATTCAAAATGGTGTTACTTCCTATACTTTATTGGGTTAAAGAAGGACAAATGAAACTTGTAGCACCTTTTAAAATTCAGTCTTTGTCAGAATGTTATTTCTAATCTATAATAAATGGGTTTCAAAAAGATAACACTTCTGTTTTACTTACTTGGATGAAAATGACTTATTACCCCAAATTAAAGGTCTTGTACTCATTTAATTAAACGATTATCACCTGTCTAACAATAATTATTTAATTTTCGGCCATCGAATCTACAAATTCAGTTTGTTCGATAATATTTAAATAATTACATTTATTTTACGTAACAAGTAGGTACACCTGCTTATTTTTTAATCAATTTATTGACTATATTTAGTGAATTATTTTTATATATCATTTAATTTAGGAAAATTTTCAATTTATTGCAAAAAGATGTTTTGAAAAGTTTCAAATGGTTTTACATGCAATGATATACCGATAAATAATATTTCATAAGCACAATTCGTACTAATTACCAAACATATTTCGTGCAGTTTAAATGTTCGTGCATTTATTTGTTCTGTTAAAATAACAAATTAACTGACATTTAATGACAGTTTTAATTTAAATTTATACAGAGTGAGTCGGCAGTATATTTTGAACAGTCGTCAAAATATACTGCCGACTCTTTTTATATCATTTACAAGACATGTAACGAAATTTGATTATTTTGTCTATGGGAAATTTTTTACAATTTTTGTTAACAAATCTTGATATCCAAAATTCGTACATTTGGGCTATACTTATAAATTCGGCACACCTATAATATTTTTTAGAATTATTTAATAGTCTTACAATACTCAATAAAGATGTCAATGATAAAGTGTTGCTTTTAAGTATAGCGCTATGAAAATTTTCACTATACATAACATCAGAAGAAAGAAAATAAATTACACAGGATTTTAAATCCGGAAATGCCAATTTTGCTTGGAAAGCAAATATCTTGGCCCGAAAAGAATGTACGAAAATTTGTTAAACCTCATTTTCAAGAAAAATAAAGAACCTTTGGAGTGGTCTTAAAATTTTGGTATGCTTCCAACCTTCATAATAATAAAGTGTAGAGATAACATTTCTTATACTTTCAACCCTCCCTGTAAAGCGGCAAGGGGTGATAAATTTTTGAACAACAGATGCCAAAACTAGGAAGTAGGTACAAGTTTTCAAACGAGCAATTGCGATTTGAAATTCGATGATTTTTCACAAAGATACAGCTGTTTGAAACTATGGAAAATTTTGTGTTAAAAAATTTTCCTTAAATAATTTGGTTCTGTATATTACAAAAATAAAACACTTGGTTTTTTGTTTGTTCGTTTGTAATGGTTAAACTCAAAAACTACTGGACTGATTAAAAATTATTTCACATAAATAAGGCTATATTAATAGCAAAAATTCAAACTGTATTTTATTTTTTTAAATTAGGGCTCCTTATCAAAAAATTAAAACTTTAAAATTTATTAGCGAAGGCAAGAGAAATGAAGACTATAACGCAGTAGTCTTTGTTTGAAAGATGAAAGTTTGAAAGTTGTCAATCAATAATTTCACAAAGAATATATCTCATTTATTTATCGGATGGGTGAAGGTTAATCTTACACCGTCTCTTAGACTAAAACACAAGATCTAGTTTCAGTAATCCGAATAACTAGCGTTTTTGGTCAGATGAAATAAAAAATGGATTCCTATCTCCCTAAATAGCCTTAAATGAATAGGAAATTGTTTATCATAGACAAAAAAAATGAAAACGCGTCAATAAATATTCAAACCAAAAAAAGTTGAAAAAATTTAATCAAAAATTCCCAAAAGAATTATTTGCACACACTCACTCATCGCAATTCGTTCATATACATATTTAGACAAGGACACAACATTAATAAACCACGCCGTTCGTACGTATACACATGCACATACCTATAATATTCATATCACAAATATTTCATCATATCAATATCAGGCACGAACAATATAAATTATCTTTCATCCCCCAGAAGAAATTTTGTTGTATAATAAGGGATGATAGTTTGATGTTAATACAAGAAAATATTCCATGCATATAGGGTGGCATCAATCTTAATATTTAAAAGAACAGTCAGAAATAAAAGTCAGCAAGAAAAATCAAACATTCTTCGTCTTCCAAAAATTATTGTTATCCTGAATCGACAAAATATATTTAAGTTTAAGAATCCACGGAATTTCTTAGAAAAATATTAGGGGTCGTGGGCGTGATCTAATTTCCATTCGTACCTTGGTACATTATAAATGTAACGCTTATTTTTTTTCTTTACAAGATATTTTTCTGAAAATTTGAGGTATTAATTTTAGAAGTCAAATACTAACTTGATTCTTCATAGATAACCTAGATGTCGATTTTGATGTCTGTTGCAGTTTTTTTGGTTTTAACTCCCAAATAGCAAACAAATATCGTGCGATAAGGAACATAGTTCCAATATTAAAAGAGAGTTTATGATAGGAAGTGTCTAATTCAATTTTATCAATTTTAAGTATTGGTCCATTCTTAAATCTCATATTTAAAGAATCTCAAATGATGATTTATTTATTTTGTTCATTAGCACATGTCCAACTGTCAGCCAAAAAGATAACTTTAATGTATTTTGAAGTAGAAATAACTTCGAATTTGTCGATAGATGGAATAAGTGCAAGCGAGCTTTTTCTTAAAAACTATATTTTAAATCATTGAAAAGAATAGAAAAAAAAAGAGACAAAACCATTTTCATTTTGCAAACCAAATGCTTGTTGCCGTAAACTTCATAAATTTACAGCTATTTCAGTTTTAAAAGTCCCTGAAATGTAGGTCCCTATTTATGAAGTTTTTAATTACTAACTTGTTTCAAAACATCAAATTTTTTTATTGTTCCATTTCTATCCTTGTCGTACATCTTTTGAATTCTCCAAAGAAAAACTATGATAAAACATACCTGTATTCATTTCCATCTCATTCATTGATTCTAAATTCTACGAACTTTCACTCTCGATACTTTTTGCCAAGACAAAGGACATAAAATCATCTCATTTTTCGTCATGGGTAATTCTACCGCTTCTTTCAATCAGCTTGTCTCAAAACGTCTGTGCTTTTGAGCTAGGTGTTAACACCGCAGATGATCTCGGATGATCGCAGATTTCCGAGATGATCTCGGATGATCGCAGATTTCCGAGATGATCTTTGAAAGAATATTTATCGTACGTATAAAATTTTGTTAATCATTAAATTGTCAACAATTATTATAACAATTTTCCGAATAAAATCGGCACCACCCGGTATAAAGTAGTCGATCTACAGCTACTCTCTAAGTAGGTAATTCTCTGGTAAGTTCAACTACCGCTATAATACATCAGAACAGCCCTTAAAAACACGTTTTCTATATCATACATACACACATAGATATAGAATTTAGAATTAGAAATGTATTCTATGTCTTCTTGTAGTAAAATGGTGTGCGCTATATTATATTTTATATATAGAAGTACAACAGATGAATTTCAGTGATGAATTCCCCTATGTAATTTATGGCATCAATAAATTATAGTGAACAGACCCTTAACTTATATATAGTACATCCATGCATACATATTTGTTGTAGGGGAGAGTTGTCTAGATAGGCTATACTTTGACTAATGACCATTATTTTCTTTTAAGGAGGAATTTGTGAAATCCAAGCATATTACTGCAATGGTTTGGGGGGGAGTATTTTTCTATCTATATAGAGTATTAGTTTTAGGATAGTAGACGAAAACATTTGAAAAAAAAAATATGTTTAGCCCTTACCGTTAGATTGGCCTATAATTGAAAATAAGCTGATATACTGATATTCGGAATTACAATTAAAGACAATAAATAAGGACGCCTATATATTCCTAAAATTACGACAAAATTTTATTCAAATATCGCCGTCATGTAGTGACAATTTTTCCGACTTTATCGTGCCTCTCATCTAAATTAACGATTATCCGATGAACTCAGACGCTTGGCTGCAATTGTAACGCTAAAATAAATAATAAACTGCGTTATATAATTTGTCAATTTATTTTCTTCTATTTTAAGCATTTTTCACGTTTATAAGGTGTTCTGGTAACGAACACAGATGAGGTGATCCATTCTACTCATCCAACTTAAACTTTACTGTTAGAAAAATCATTTTGCCATGTCATAAATAGATGGATATTAAAAAACTATAAAAAGTTACAAAATTCTGTACAAATGTGTTGAAAAGCTGACAGTCTAATAAAAAATAGACCAGTCTTTTGATGGTCCAACCAATTTATAGGCCACTACTGTTTTTTTTAAGATTAAAGACTGCTTCCGGTTAGCATATTAGCTGCATGACGTCATTATTGATTTCTCCAACACTTAGGATTTGTTGTTTACGTTTTACTTTTCCAAGCAAAGTAAGTACATGATTAAAGGTTTCCAAATTTTTATGACATAAACAAAGTTTATTAGGTACTCTTCGAAAAAATATCAAAAAACTAAAAATTACTATGGGCCTATTTATACAGAAACTCGTTCTAGGCAACTTTCCCCTGTATATATATATTCATATAAATCTATCTCTCTTTTCTACATTGTACAATATATATTTTAATATTGATCTTTTATTTATTGTTATTGTTTCTTTGTCTTACACATTTATATTATAATATTTATGTGTTGTCTTTGTTTATTTAATACTTTTAATTTAACTTTAATTAACTAATATTTGTGAGTTGGGTGTTCATTTGAAAAAAGGTGAAATACAAAATCGTTTTGTTTTAGGAAATATTTATAGCTTTTAAATTTAAGTCAGAGAATGCGTACCGCACCTTTTGTAGCCAAATATTTTCGAAAAATTTAAACAATTTTGTTTTTTAAATTTTATTACTAGAATTTATTAATATATTCTAGGCAACTCCAAAAAAATTTTGCATTATTTGATACAATTTTTCAAAATGAAATTTTTGGAGATATATTTACAATGATAATAAATGGAAGAATAGACGCTATTGTGCTAAATTACTTAGAAAACTAAAATTGAAATGAAAAGATATTGCTACTTATTTTCGGTACTCTTATTTTTAAAAAATTTTAAATTTTCATTAAAAAAAATTAATTTTTTTAATAAATTTTATTTTTTATCTGGTCAGATGTTTACAGAAAAAGCTGATTTATTTATTTATTTTATTTTTTGACTTAAAAGGTAATAACAAGTAAAATTAACAAAATTTAAAAAACCCCCGACAAATGGGATTTATTCCTCGTAAACCGATTTTTGGAAACTTTGCTATAAAATGTTCTCCAAAATGCCACTGAGAAACACACAGACGCACAGATAAATACTTTAAACTTATAACACTCCTTCTTAAATCAATATCAAAGTGATAGTCAAGGATATCAGATGAAATGAAAACGATACTTAGAGAGCTATCATTTTTTGGGACAATTTTTTGGAAATATTTTAATTGAACTTGAAATATTTGATTTGACTTTGTTCTTTTGAATTTTTGTTTGAAATTACCTAATTAGGTATTTTACCATTTTACTTTTCGAAATGAATTGAACCAGGTTTATTTTACCATTCATTTCCATAGTAATTATTTATATGTCATGCCTTTTCCAAACTGAATGGATTTTGAAGATCATCGCCAATTTTTAGTTTTTTTATACGGGTACGGAAACCTATGCTCGCACTTAAAACTCTCCGTTAAATTACCTTTCAAATGAAACTAAAAAAACTAAAATCGGTTTATCCGTTCAGGCGCTTCGATGCCACAGACAGACACACACAAGTAGCGGTCAAAATTATAGCACCCCTTTTTTAAGTTCGGGGGTTAAAAATGTGATGGAAACGCTTAGCATTAAATTAAATTGCTACACCAAAATTCGAAAGTACTAGATGGGTACAACATAATCTTCTAAAAAATTTTAGTTACCTTTAGGCTTGTCACATTATGAGTTTTAACGGATCAAATCAAAATGTTTACAATTTCATGACCTTGATAAAATGCTAAATTAAAGATTTCAATAAAATAAACTTAGGATTAAATGAATCTAACGATGAGAAGTTCTCATATCCAAATGATTCTCAAGAGCCTTTTAAAGTACCCAAAATTAAACCACAATTAAATATAATTCCGTGCAAAAAATGAAGTATAATTTCTCATTATGTATATTGTCAACCAAATAAATTTTTGGGTAAAGTTATTTAAAAAAATATATAAACACTTCTTCAATTGATTAATTACCCAAAATATTTCACAAAAAGCAGTTTTTAAAGGTAAAAAAAAAAAATTCAAGATTTACACGGATGAATAAAAATTCACAACAAAACACAACCATTTATATTAATATGACTTAACACCTTATTCTATCTTTTTTTTTCCAAAAAATTTGACCTGAGTCTATACAAAAAAAAAAAAAATGGACCCATAACAATTATCATAATAATAGAAGATTAAAAACCTTTAAACTCTTATTGGCTCATAAACTATCCCTTCCACTTTCACCCATTAAATCATAATAATAAGTGAGAAGTTTATAGTATAATGTATATGGTATATTATATGGAGAAGGGTCCATAAAGATTACCCTCTCGTATTGTCTCCCCTCCACCCTTCTTCTCGTATCGTCGCCAAACAACATTATTATTTGTGTTTGTGTTAAAATCGGGTTTCTATCAAAATGAAGTGTGTATAACTTTTTTAGTGTTTAAAAACACAACAACGCGTGGTTTCTCTTCTCCACAGAATCTAAGACGATTTATTTATTATATTTCATTTATTCAAGTCGATTCGTTTTGTTCTCGATTCTCGATTGTTTTTGGTGGTGCCCATAATAATAATAATTTTTTTATTTTCGTAAATTATTACTTTTTAATTTTATGACCTATTCCTTTTTTTTATTCTTTTATGTTTTTTAAGAGTCAGTGTTATTAATAAAGATTTCTTAAACAGTGGTTCCTTATTTTTATGACTTTTAAATAGCTTGTTTATTAAGTGTTTTATTTTTATTGCTTAATTTTGGTTTTTATTTAGTGATATTTTATTTTATTAGTTTTTAATTTTTATTTGGTTCTTTTTTTTGTGTATTGTGTAAAGTGAGTTAGTTGTGTTTGAGCGGAAAATTTTTGGAAAAGTGTAAGTTTTTCAAATTTGTTTGCCTCTTATGTTTAAGATCTTCAACGATGTATAACAGAACGTTTAACATTCCAAAAATCACAATTTTTATAACTATGTGTTTCCTAATCTTTTTGATTATCATAACATGCAAATTTTCATGCCAGTCTTGTTTATTTTATTTGCAAGCGATAATATTGCACCTCCATGAAACATGCATAAGCAAAAGTAATAACATATATATTTCGTTAATTGATCGAGCTGTTTGAGCGATATCGTTCTAAGCACAATAAGAAATCAACTTATTTTGTCTGCCATTAATTGAGGCTAGATGTTAATGAGAATGCTAATATACACCAACTTCTTCAATGGTTTTTTCATAAAGTAGGTCTCATCAATTATAATTTTCAAAATTTGAAAATAGGCGTATAAACATAAATTTTCTTTTTGTTAACTATTTTTTCTCGGAAGGCAGTAATCATAATGTTCGGATTATGCAAAATAAAATAAATTACAGAAAGAGGGAATTATGTTTCATAAAAATTAACATTTTTAGAAAACTTTCTAAGTGTCAAAAGGGGGAAATTAGTATTTAATAGATTTTCAAAAAACTGCATGCTTAGGAAAACTGATTGAGCATTTCTTATTTAAAATTAGTTAAAACTTTTTGAAAATAGTTAAATTATAAATTAAGACCTATATTTTAACAATTAAATTACAGTAATTTATTGTGGTAAAAATTCTAATTTTTCCAATTTCTGAAAAACACTCCGCAAAATTCATTATTTTGCTACAAAAAAAGCTTGTACAAAAATGGAATAATTTATTAGAATCAAAAAAATGTACAAAAGTATGAAACGATGATGTAAATAGCTTTAAATTTTAATCAAAACATTAGTTTTATTGTTTTCAATTAAAAATTAATTACTTTTGTTTCACTGGTGCGCATGTAGTAAAAAGCTGGTGTAAGTAATTATTTTAATTTCCTTTTTTATCTATGAAGAATCGTATCCGTATCGAAATTTGGTCATTTCTTTTCTTAAAACTGTTTGATCTCGGAGTATGAACTTTTTGATATCGCATAAAAGTAATATTCTATTAAAAAATACTTATTCATTTAGTGCATAAATTGCAGTTGATAATTTTCTTACGCAAGACTTTAGCATAAGATTAACAAAATTAACAGGTTGTTTTAATAAATTTATTAAGAAGATACCCACCTACTTAAATTAAACAATTCCGTCGGAAGAAATAATTCTTAAAAGTTATAAAACTTGCAGCTATTTAAAATACAGTTCATAAATATAAAGCCATTGTGTTTTTAAAACTTAATTAAAAGTAAATTTTTCTCAATTATTTCAAAATTTTTGAACTATTCTTTTGAAATTTTATTTTTTCTGTCGAATATAAAAATATATATTTATTTAAATTATGTTGAATAATAATTTGCCCATCTTATTACTAACATTTTTAGCCTCAAAATAAAAACTGGAAACATTTATTTTTTGAAATAAATATAATTGTTTTATTTTATATATTTTCGAATGTACTCATCAAGATAATTGTATTCATTTTAAAACTTTCCATAAATTTTCCAAAAATTACACGAAAGAAATGGATTTGATTAAATTTCCCAACACCGTAGGTAACATAGTGTAAGAAAGTGCAATTAATTTACATTTTGTTATAATTAATTTTCCAGTATTCTTTTATTTTTCCTGAAATTGGGAATCGTTCATTTCCTGTAGGAATGTAATGTTGAAGTGCAATTAATCTAAACGCATCTTCCTTAGACAAAATAAGTGATTGTGATGACAGAGATACATTAATATACACTATGCTGTAGTGCTAGAAAAATTTAGAAAATCTAATTATATATTTATTTATGTAAACATTTTACAAGATTTTTATTTACAAGATATTTTTCTGAAAATTTAAGGTATTAATTTTAGTCAAATACTTGTTTGATTCTTTAAAGAATTCAATTTTATAGCTACTTTTAGTTTTTACTGTATGTAATAATTGTAGTATAAATTAAAAAAGACATACTTCTGATTTAGTAGTCAACCCAATATGTAAGTACATTACGTTTGGTTTGATTAGGATATTTGTTATGACATAACATAAAAATTACATTGTGCTTACTTTAAATTATCTTTGTTTTCTTTAACTTCTGGTAAGTTTCACAATCCAATTTTTTTAAATGATAAAAATTATAAAATTTATATATAAAATTTTGACAAAAAATATAAATTGACAGTTATAAAAAGATTTTTGCACTTTCTCAAAATTCATGGCAACATGAATCGATTGAAAAAGTTTTAGTTTCCTAGGTAATCTAGATGTCAGTTTTTAGTTTCTGTTGCTGTTTTTTTGGTTTTAACTCCCATCCAGTTAAAAAACGACGTACGATAAGGAACATAGTTCCAAGAAAAGAATTAATAACCCGAGTAACGACGATCTATACTTTTCGATATATATAAGGAATAAATAGAATTTCAAATGATATTAATGAGAAACCATGTGACTGTTGGCTAGTGTGTGTTTGAATACATTTTAAAGTTACACCGACGGATTATTTTAAAAGAAAAAAACACAGCTCTTAGTTTTTAAATCAAAAAATACACAATATATCCCACTGAATATGTATGTTGTAACCGCAGAGGGCCTTTAAAACAACTTGATACCATTTGATTTTTAACACAACTGCCATGCTATAAAAACTTGTAGGACCACTGACTAATACACACAACCTTAAAAAGCTATTGTTTTAAAAATCTAAACAAACAAAATCGATTTACAAAAAAAATCAAATCGAAATGAATATAATCTTTAGACCGAAGTTCAATAAATTTCTAAATAATTAGTAAATAAATTTATATTCATTGATCTATAGAAAACTAAAAAAGGGGTGTTATATAAGTTTGACCGCTATGTGTGTGTCTGTGTGTTTGTCTGTCTGTGGCATTATAGCGCCTAAACGGATGAACTGATTTTAATTTTTTGGTTTCATTTGAAAGGTATTTTAACGGAGAGTGTTCTTAGCTATGTTTCATGCACAAGCTTAGACTTTTGTACCCGAAAAAAATTAAGAAATTCGCGATGATCATCAAAATCGATTCAATTTGTAAAAGGCATGACATAAATATTTCAATCTCCAATATTCCAATTTCAATTAAAATATTTCCAAAAATTTGTCCCAAAAAAAGATAGCTCTCTGATGCAACCAAGTCTCATTGATAGTCTGATTGAATTTGAATCATCAAGTCGTTACAAGCGCCTTGATCTATTCATATTTCAAGTATAAATTGGAATGAATAAACACTTTTAGAAAGTTACGATTTTTGTAATGAAAACAAATACTTTCTATCAAGTAGTTACAAAAAAATAAAACTGAATAGAAAAATAGTCCATTGGAAGTCCTCCTCTGTCGTCTTTTGTATAGATTTACCAAAAATGTCAGGGTCATTTCGAAAAAAAAAGATCTGTTAAGCATGAAAATATTTTACGCATCAAGAATGCTATATCTATCTATACGAGATTTAATTAATGATAATTGATAATTTTTTGAGATTTTCTGATAAAGAGTTTAAATTATTATTATTTAATTTGAACATTATATAAGACAGGAAATTATTAAAAAGGGATAATTATTTTAGTTGTAATTAAAAACTAATTCATTTAGAAAATTCCTATTTATATCAAAACTGGAAAATTCTTTTATATTCCTACAATTTTAACTAGAAAGACAATTAAAAATATAATTTATAATTACCTACCTAAAACTTTATTATTGTGACAGAAAGGAGACTAGTTCTTGCGTTATCTTTTCAAAGTAAATCGGAACTGAATTTCTTTCATCATTTCTGCGGACAAGTATAGTATACCTGTTATTAGAACAACATTTCTTTAAACATCGAATTGTTTATTTTATTGTTTCTTAAATCGGAGACGTCCAAAGGCTTTATTTTCATCAATAAAAATGTTTAGTGGTTTGAGCATTGTTTAATTGAAAAATTAATAAATCTGAAATTTTACAAAATGATTGTTTTGATTAAAAAACATAACTTTTTACAATTTCTGAAAATTAACTTTGCTGAGAGAGCCGAGAGATAAATTTAAGCAAATAACAAAACTAACTTGTAAAAAAGTTACAATAAAAAATAATCTGCATTTTTTAAAATAGGTATTTAAAAAATAACAATTCCAGTTATCCTTAACTAACACAAATTATTTGACCTTCTACGTAATTTGTTAAAAAATTGAAGATAATTAAAGAGCCCTCATATTTATCTGGTGCAGACCCCTAAACATACATTCTTCATAAATGACCTCGACTATTCTTTTTTTTTAACATGTCAATGTTAAGGTTTCAAAAAAAATCATTTGTTTGTTCTTTTGAAATTTTGTGATAATCTGAGATCAAATTTTTTAATAATAGTACAGTTATAAAAAAACTTCAGGAAGTCCTGTCGCTAGTCAAAGATAGCAATTATAGATCTCAGTTTCTTTTCAATTTTAGTCTCTTTAATACAGTATTCATTAAATGAATAAATAATTATGTTTTAACGCGAAAAGCTCACTCTATGTTTCTCTATAATACTTTAAAACTATTTCAAAATTTTCTTTTAGTCAGCGTGAGGATCTTTTTAATAAAAGCAGACATATAAAAAAAAAAACTCAAACTTAAATTCACTGTTGTTTTTTAATAATATGTGAATTATAATATATTTTTACATGTTTATTTTTCATGATAATTTATGGCACCTGTCGGATAAACGACATTTTAAAAAATAATATTAATTTTGATTTTTATCAACAAAAATTCATTAGATTAAAAAAAACAAAAAATTAACATGGAAACTTTTCTCATATAATACATAAAATATAAAATTATATTTGATGCTAAATATGTGAAATTTTTAACGCGTTGTACTGTGTTTTTCTATTTATTTACTGCTTTGTTTATTTTATTTTTTTAAGTTAATTAATAAAAATTCAAATGGCCAAGTTAAAATCATATAAAATAATCTTTGTTTTAATTTATTACTTTGTTAAAAATCACGCATTGTTTAATAGAGAAATATTAAATAAATACACATTAAAGATTTTTACGTCTGTTTAATAAAAAGTATTTAAAAAGAGAAGTGTTTGATATTTTTAATTTATGAATCAGTTTTAGGGTCATTATTCTCAAGAAATGGTTGATACTGGTCATCCGTTCGAATACAGCAACCCAAAAGAAAAAGGCTTAGACCTCTACTTCTAGTAGGAAATGATGAAGTTACGCTTTAAGTCAAGAATATTTTTACATAATATTTTATATAATTAATAATATATTTTATATATTAATTTGATTATTTAATCAAATTCAAATATTTTTATTATAATCTCCTACGATTTAACACTCTGTTAATTTTAAGTCTAAATATACTTTTATAAATCAATCTTCACTCTTGGCAACATTGTAAAGACTAAAAAAATGTTTTTAAACACTTGAAATTCATCTACATTATTTTTTTTTAAATATTAAATCCTCGACTCTTTAATCAAAAACGATGATACTCACAAATCATTTAACAAAAACTCCATTAAATTTTACGTATAAAAATTTATATAAATAAATAAAAATACAAATTAAGTTTTAAGGAATTGTATATTTACACGTTATCGCATACAAGTTTCTTATGTGAATTATACCATTCACGTGTGATTTAAATAAAAACATATTACTACTTTTTGATATTTATAAAAATTTTCGCCAGATTATTTTAATGCAATGTACGGGATTTAAAGGATTATATTAAGTTGCGGCGTAAAAAACGTTTTTTTAATGAATTATTTTTGGAAAAAATCTTTAATTTTCAGATTTCGTTGTCCGATTTCAAAAATTTTGATATGCTACTGCTCCTGCAGGCGATCTCTTATAGATCCTCCAAAAAGTGGTGTTCGGTAGTGAGTACCATATCTTTGGTTTGGATTATCTGAAACGAAAAAATCTTGAAAATTTCCTATGCCGATAGGAAAAAAGATCAAACTTCTTCAAACACTTTCCAAAATCAAGTTGTCTAAAATATCGAACTAATTTTCAGAAATCTTATTCCATCGATCGGTGCCTCAGAAAAATATCTGAGAAGGTTGTGTAAAAATTCAAAACCGATCGGTCGATCCGTTTCGGAGAAATTTTCCCATCGACTTTGAAAACGCTATTTCGAGAAATGCGTTTAAAACTTCAAAAGACGTTTAAACTCAGCATACAGAAGTCTTTTCATATATGCGTTTGTCTTCGTGAATATTTCTCGGATTCACTTGAAATTTTCAGAAAAGTTATAAAAGTAGAAGTTTAACTTATAAAAATTGAAGTTTTTTGCTTTTTAATCTATAGAAGGTGGAGTTTTAAAATACTGTAAAAAAACTAAATGTAGAAATAAAATAAAAATTAAAAGAAACCAATTGAAATAGTAATGAATAAATTACTATGAGTCCCATAATTTGAATAAGTTTTTAAAATTTAATGAGAATGATCATTTTTGGATCTATAATTACCTAAAATACGTTTAAAGTTTGACGTCATTGACATGCAACGTTAGCCAAACGTTACCTTGTAAGTAATAGTAATGTCGGAAAAATTACATAAAACGGCATCTATATCATCATACTCTATCCTTTACTATTAAAATAATAAATAAATCAAATTAATCATATTATCTCTTTCCTCATTCGTAAATTATACAAACGTCGGATATACATACATATTTTTTTGTTATAAGTGGGATACATACACACAAGGTATTAAAAAAAAATAAAGCTCACTGAAAAAAATATATATTGGTCAGAGAATTATAGTGCCCCCTTTTTTTGTGCTGCTGTTACATACTTAATTACCGTATAATGAATGCGTAGTTAATTTTATCACAGCTGACCATTTAACTAACACAAGATGCATTATTAAATGTGGTCATCTTTGTTTGATTTATGTTGATCTCATATATATTTGTCTCGTGTTGTTTATAATTTATACCCTTTACTATTAAATATTGGTTACAAATTTTTATTTATTTTTTTTCTGTTTTGTATCATTGGAATGAGGTATAATTTATGGTGTGTTGTTTGTTCATAGATCAATTTGAAATGGTCCAACTCCAATTTATGATTTAGGAAATTATACTTTGTGTCATTAAAATCATTATTTATAGATACTTTTGTGTGTGTATGTTGGGAACACATGTATATGATTTATTATTTATATAAAAAATTAATTTTTTTTATTTTTTATTAATTATTAAATAATTGGTTGGTATTAGGTATATCTACCCTGACCTAAGAAATTAATTAGTTTTATTTTAAAACTTCTTAGATAAACAAAAATTAATATACATTGAATGAATTAGTCATTTTGAGGATTCCGTTGTAAAAATACAAACCTCTTGTGAAGTTTTTCAGTTCGACAGTGTATTGTACCTTCTATATGAATTTTTGTTAAAGTCTGGTACATATTTTTGAGTTATGGTCAAATGTTGGCCATTAAATGTCGAAATATTCCATTTTCATCGTGTTGTTTAGAATGAATGTACCTACTAATTTAATCAATTTTTTGTTAATTACTTAATTGATTACGTTTTTTTTCGTTCCATAATCTTAGTATACTACTACAATATCGATGACTTTTTCAAAAACATATAATAACAAGACAAACTTGTTTGTATGTTAGTCATATTAATACAAACATCATATAATGTTGGTAATATCACTCTCTTCAACTTGATAAGTTGTATTTTATAATAATATTGTACATAAACATTGGAAACTTACAAGTCTGTATGACTTACAATTAGATACAAGCAGTCATATCATCAGGACAGTCAGACGGATAGACTTAAACTTATACAGCATGCAATGTAAGGTATAGATAGGTAGTAATAACATCAGTGTGTAAGTTTGGTATTCATATCACGCATTGACTGTGGGAAATAGGACTCTAGTTGCATTTTAATGTATTATTCATAATAAAAAGATATCACTTAAATGTAGGTATAGTTTTATATATACAATAAAATATCTATGGATTTAACATTGAGAGTTTGTTGAAGAGCGAAGGTAAATTTTGGAAATTAAAATAAAATCACTTACAGTGCTTACGACTTCGATCATGTTTGTCAAACTTTTTTTGTCAAACGCTTTAGTTTGTATTCTCTGTGATCGAAATTCAACCAATTCCTCAGTTAAACTTGCAAACTTCAGTTTGTTTGAACTCAATTATTTTCGTGGTACAGTGAGGAAAACACTTCTTAAAGGCAAAGGAGGCATTAGGTAATGTGCAACATGATAGGTCATGCAAGTTTCTTTTTTTATTATATAAGTAAGCTTAATCGTTTTTATTGGAAATAGATGTAATAAATAAATTGTGGAAACGCACGTAAATTATGCATTATAGTACTAACTATCATGTATTACATATTTTTTTGCGCTCCCACCATATTTTTTATTTTTGGCACATTTGGTAATAAATCTTACTGTAACTTATATTAAGCTATCCTTAATATTATCAAGGTTTTGTTAGCAGTCTTCCCAGAAATGTCATAACGCTAAGAATTGCAGTGTTGTAGTTTTTCTAAAATTCAGGTAATCAGAAGAATCCCATAAATAAATGAAAAAATATATTTAAAACAAATAGCACACTTGGATTATGGGGAAAATTACATTTTGAAGGACTGAAAGAAAAAAGGAAGGAAGAAAAGCAGGCATTCTTTACAGTAAAATTTAAGGTAATGAGTTAACTTCCTAAATCACATGTTGTAGCCAATAAATAAACGCGTTACTTTGTATACATGCGTGCTTTTCTCTTGCTAGAAATTGTGGCGTCCATTGATACTCAAAGACTTCTTCTTCGAGCCCAACTTGTTACTTCAAGTTTAAGGAACTTTCTTCTTTTCCGTATGATATAGTGGTTGCTTATTCTTCCTTTTGAAACTGCTTACCGAAGCTGTCTTCATCTCATGTTTAGAATCATTACCAACATTTCATCTACTTATAATCATTACAATTTTCTATTATTCGAATTTTTTTTTTGTGTGCCTTTGGGATTGGTTTTAATCTGAATCGATATATAAATTCTGCTATCAGCTATGTTCGAAATAATGAACGATAGTATTTCTTCTTCCAATAATTTGAAAATTCTTTGTATTATACATAAATTTAGTTAGTGTTGTCTAGTTGTACCGTTAAATTGTTGTGGTTTTCCCAATAAATTTGTATTTTTCTTTTCTATTTTTACATTTACAAATACAACACAAATGACACGTGAGATGATTCATATTTTGTTATTTTACCTTTTTTGGTGTGTCTTTACTCTGATAGTAGCAATGAACTTTAATTAAAACATTATCAATATCATTTTTATTTATTATTATTGTTTTGATTTTTAAATCGAAACAATGTCACATGGAATCAATTGTTTGGATAAAAAATTTTATAATTCTATTTATTTCAAGGTTAATTTGAATTACAATAGAATTCTTTTAGATGCAAATGAATATTTTGAATACTCAGCTTCGTGTGAGTCCAAACTTTGTACTTGTCTGTAATATAAAAAAGTTTGTATAAAAACGGCTCCAAAGTTCCTGTAATAACATTTCTGTACTAAAATATTCATAAATCTTTTAAATAAAATTCACTTTCGCATGCAAAAATGTAAAACTGTTCCTAAATTAAGTAAATAAAATTTGTCCAAAAAGTTTCAGGTCTTGAAAAAGTTTTCATAAATATTGGCTGAGATAAACAAATATTTAAAGCCCCGAAATGTCTGTTTAATATAAAGAATAATTCGGTTGATTTCAAACCTACTACTTTAAACGTAATTTGTATGCCAATTCTTTGTAGATACAGACGCGTCAGACTTTTTCTGTTCTAAGATGTTTATACAATTTTTTTAAACCGCTAAAGCATGTAGTAAAAAAATAAAAATTGAATATTACCGAATCGTTAATATTTACTTATTGGAAGCATTTATCATAAGCAAAACTGTGGAAATTAACCATTTTTCATCAATAGTGACAGTCTATAACATTTTAGAAAACAAAAATTTAAAATTTCTTAATTACTAGTAAATATAAATTTGAAATATTTTATCACAAGTTTTAAAAAATAATTTTTTGTATAATTTATTTTATTCAATACCGTTAGTTTCAATCGAATATAAATAATTTTAATTAAATCATATTTAGCTAATAAATCTAAAAAAAAAAAAATTAAATACTACTTGAATTTTAAAAAATTAAACCTCGTAAATTTAGAAAAAAAAACTATAAAATACGTTTTGAATTTTAAATAATTTTTTATTTTAAAATTCGACATGAATTTAAAATTAAAAACTAATAACTTTTAAATAAAATAATATTTTTTATCAAAATTTATTATCAATATTAAAAATAAAACTATTTCTTAAAATATTTTATCTATTTTGACTAAGCCATTATAAAAAAGGACGTTCTAAAATAGGACTTCACCTTTGTACGATATATTATATGCACCACTTAACTGTGATACATATAATTGAGTGATTAGGCAGTTTTTAGACACATCCCTAAATTTAATGGCTGCCTTAAAAATATACTCAAACATAACCTTAAAACAAACAAAAAAGTTTAATACAAAAAAAAAAAAGACTTTTCTTTCGAAAGTTCGAAATATAATTTCTAAATACGTTATATTGAAATAGAAAAAAGTGAAAGTAATTTATTAATTTATTAGGTTAGGGAATAAAATGTGGTTTGAACACACATATTTGTGTAGTTCATCACTTTTTCATAGGGATGGCAGCACTTATGTGCTGTATGTTCTATATATCGTATCCTATGTCGACTGTTTTTATTTTACTTGTAGCTAGACAAGTATTTGTTATCGCACTCTAAGTTTACGTGTTCGATAATCGTTACGGTTGTTTCGAATGTGTGCGATGATATTCACTTTATTTTATAGCTTCATAAACAAAACCAAGATTTCACTTTTATATATTTTTTTCTTGTATCCTTGTACCCTTCTCTTCATTTTCACAGATTTGTGTTGCAATTTATTTTAATATCCTCTTGTGTGTGTGGGGTTTAATAAATCTGTTATGAAAAATTATTTTTTAACTGATTTCGAAATAGAAAGTATGTTCTAAGTTTCATTAAAAAGGAATTTTTTATCTACAGGGTGTCCTATGGCCCGGAAGTTCTGGGAAACTTTTCAGATAGTTTTCAGATGTTGGATTGAGATTGGAAAAGATAAAAATAAATTTTCTATTGCAACGAATGGATGCTTAAAACCGGACTATTTATTGATAAACTGTACAATAATGTAGAAATTCGGGACCTTTTTCGATCAGAATATCTTCTTTTTTGTGTTCCATGTACCATGCTTGCTGATTTTAATCAGGATATGAGACAAAATAGAAAATTTGTTTTCTTTATTGTATAGTTGATTGGCTACTAAAACAGCCAGAGAATTATTAAATTACTTGTCTTTGAGAGTTTAGTCCAGTGATCCCCAAAATGATCCATATGGATCCCCAGTGGTCCACGATTATCTGCAAAGGGTCCATGCGATCGAAAAAAGAATTGGGGTCGGTGAGATGTAAACGGGGGTCCACGATAGTCGATCTCATTTAATTCCTTAATTGAATTTTAGTTTATCAAATTTTACACCTCACTACCGTTAGAAAAGAGTCGAAAAACATGTTTAGAAGTCAATGAATTTTCAAAAATGTAATATTAACTTACCAGGAGATCTCTGGTTTAAAAAAATTATTATCTATAACAACCTGGATATTGAGATTTATCTGACAATCTAAGGCAAGCCTTAATGAATCAAAATATTTAAGGATAATATTTAGTCCGTCATTGATTATGGGTTCAGTTTATTATTTTCGGATATCCAAGTGTGCCAAAAGATTTTTCTACATTTTGTACATTTAGCAGGGATCCGTTTCCAATCCAAGTAGAGATGGATTGATCCCTTCCCTGTGTGTCTCAGTTAAACGTTTGACTGCCTGTATGCAACGATTCAAGACATAAGCGAAATGAAGAAAATAATTTTAGAAGTTAAAAACTAAAACTTTTTCAGAAACAAACATAACCGACTATTATGAATAGTCGATACTTTTGAGTAACTCGGTATTCAACTGTCTTTTGGCTTATATCATGATAATATACTTACTAAAATTTTATTTATAGGTACGTTTTAGAACAATTCTTAAATTCGGTTATATTTTTTATTAAAAAATCTATTTATTAATAATTTTGATTTAAAAACTTCAAGGCGGATAATGTACCCATATATTTTATGATTGAACCAATAAGAATGTAAATTGTAGTGGGCCATCTTGAAATGGGCGCGCTTTTTCCGACAGTGACAAATTGAACTTGTCACAAGTTCGGTGATTAATGAGTTTTGTTTGTATATAAATGTTGTATTTCTTACTGCTTGTAACCTTTATACTCCTGTTCTCTGTCACACTAATATTGTTTATGTATTATGATATCTCAGTTTAAATCTATAATAGATACGTGCAACTTGTTTTAGAAAGTCTAATTTACACGATAAAAAATAAGTTTAGACTGAAAAGTAGAGTTTAGTTGAAATACCTATTAGAAAAATCTTTTGGTATGTGAGAGTTGATGTCTTTAAATCGAAAACAGACTTAAGCTAGATTTCAGCAGGCGTTGAATCAATACATGGATGTTAAGAAACCACAGTAATTTACAACACTACTGTTCAAATATATGAATGAACTGTTTAGTCACTCAATAAACCTACTTCCAATTTTTTTTAAAGATTTATGTAGGTACTACTTAAATCTTAAAATTAAACTGTTACCAAAATATAAGTAAGCCACAGGAAAAGCAAATGTTTTTTTGATAAAAACCAAGTTAATGTTGTGGTTTCGAAAAATAAAAAAAATGGTAGCTAGTATTAAAATAGTCAGTCAAAAAGTTGGTATAGATGCATGAATGGCTTGGGATTATTTTTGATATCTTTTTGTTTTGGCTAGAACAGTTTACGAAGTCATAATTTTAAAATAAAATACATATTTTCCGTTTAAAATAAATTTTCAGTTGGAAATATTATCTGCAATAATTATTGTGGTTAAAATATTCATTTCTATATGAAAAACTTTTCTATGTTAATAAATATATTGTTGAGAAAACATTGTTTTGGAAAATGCACTTGAGATTATTATATTTTAGGTGAGAGAAAATATCTCACCTAATAGATATACGTACCAAAAACAACAGGTTGAAAACTACGATGTATATGTGAATATTCTCTCAACTATTTTTGATATTAAAGGAGTCAGGGCTGGATTTAAAAATTACCTTATTATAATAATATTTTCTCTTTAAAACTACGAAGCTTACGCCGAGCAGCCCTTTTCAAAAGAGAAACGCTCATCTACTCACTTTCCACACGTATATAGGTTCTTTGTCGGTTTGTTATCCTTGCGAATTGATTTTTCAAAAAGCCATATATTTATGGTAATGGGGCCAGACAAAGGTTTGCATTTCGATTTCCCTTTTATTGATTAAAATGACATTAATTACTTACTCACTTATTATTTTTTCTCACAGTTTCTCGCTTTTGAACTTCTTACTTACTATTGGTCTATTTTATTTTCCCCATCAGCTCAGCTCTATTAATCTCTTCGATTCTAATTTGTTATGTCTAGGCTCGAGCTAAGATACAATCTTCGTACTTTGTCTCAAAGAATACACAATTTATATAATTGACATAAGTTTGAAAGCACACAATATAATAAAAGTGAACGACAATCATTCGATAAGTTGTCTAGTGATACTTTTCGATTACATCCGAACCTGCGTAAATAAATGTACACATATAATATACAAAATATACAGCTAAAAACTTCTTCATTTTAAGTAAACTTAACAAAAAGCCTTTCCGGTTGTTTCAAATAATATGATTACAACTTTTATGTACAAAACATCAGCATCTATGTGTATCTATATCTATGTAAGTGTAGTAATAATAGATCCTTCTACTCTTAACTCAATGAACACTAAAACTCCTAAAACATATGAGAGTATAGAAGTATAAAGTAAAAGCATACATACATGTATGCTTTTAGTTGTTGTGTATTCCACAGAGAGGTCTCTACGGTGCACTCAAACACGTTTTATAAAATTATTTATCATTTTATCTTTGTGTACTATACCTTCTATGTATGATGTAGTTTCTTTAGTACAGTCAAAATTGTTTATAACGGCGAACAGATTTAAGTGATGTTATGGAAAGGTTTTGACCGAACCCTTATATAATCACATGTATGGATGTATCGGCTATAACAATATCGCATATAACGACATATCAGCTGTATCAACCCATATCTATTATAACAATAAGCCTCCATGTAACGTCCTACGCAACTTATACATACTCTTATTAAACTTGATAAGCCATTAAGGTAATGTAACCGTAAAAATCTAAATTTGGATATGTTATTAATTACTTCTCTGGCGAAGGGTTTTCATGTAATCATTAAAAATTTTATTATTGTAAATAGCATGTTGAACGAACGCTTACATTTTCTTCTATACTTAGATTAAAAAGAAAAACACTTCTACTTTTATCAATTAAATGTTGTAAATTACGTTAAAATGACTTAGTGTTTTGAAATTATCATAATTAAATGATATAAAAATTCACAAATATTTTCGTCCGCTAAGACGAAGAGTATAAAGATGACTTTTATTATTTTAAGTTATTAAATAATTACATAAATTTGATAACTATGGATATTATCTAAATTTAAAAAATTATTTTATAGACTAAAAGTTTTAATACAGTTAAAAAAAAAATTGAGTATAGTAAAAATTGCAGCTTTTTCTATAACAAACAAAAGAACTTCAAAATACTATTTTGAATCTTATAAACTTCGTTATAAACGATTTTGATTGTACATCTCTTACAATAGAAGGCTATATTTAACTAATACCAATCTCTAAAACCGTATTTTAAAATATTTAAACCGTTTTATTTATTTTATTTTTGTTTTTGTCTGTTTATTTGAAATAATATTAATAAATATTATTTAAATTAATTATGTACTATAAATATTATAATTTTTTAATGCAGGCAAAATAATTTAGTGCCATAAGTTTGGCTTGTCTGCACTTCAGTACATCTAGGTGGCTGTAATATTCGTAAACAATTGAATCGAATTTAATTTATTTCTCGCCTGTGAAAGGCTGGTGTAACTAACATTTCAACATCATTTTTGTCCTTTTCAACAAATTTAGAAATGTTATTAAACAGTTTATGTCTAAAATTTGGTGAAAAATTCCGAAAATTTTCATAACGAATGCAAATAGCAACCCCGAATGAACCCGACACCAAATAATTTTTAATTGTTCTTCTCTTCGGAAAATGATGTTTATTATAAGGATCATTTTCAAATTCAAGATTATTTCAGAAAAAAAATTAAAATCATTAAAAGAGTTCAGATCAAAAGCGACTAAATTTTATTTATTTTTTTATTTCGTGATAGTAAATTTCAAGAATATAGGTAATCAAAGATCTCTTTTTATTGATAAGAATAAATGCATTAAAGCTGTTTTTGAATTATGTTAATCTGGTTTGTGTCTTTCTAACGAGTATCGAGTAATCGATCTTTTTTATAACATATTTAAAAGCTATATTTTACTTTTTAGTTCATATTTCAACAAAAGCTGTTTTAGTTTGTGTCTAACTTTAATTATTTTTAATTAATTCCTCCCAAACATTTTTTTAAATCATAATATAATGTAATTTTAATATTCTACCATACGTACATTATAATTACACGTGTATGTTACACACATAATTTTAATAAATTATACATAAATACATAATTTTAATAAACTATACATAAATATAAATAAATTATAACCACAATTAAAGTCCTCGATTACTTTAAACAAACCAATCACAATATTTAATTCTATTTCAAGCAAAAAAAAACATTCTAAAAAATATTCCATATAATTCTAATTTCAATCGCACAGGTTAAATATTTATTTTCTATATATTCTAGTATGTATCACTGTATATTTGTTGAAATCTCAAGAGACCTATAATAATTCTCGTTTGGCCACAAATGGACTGAAAAACATCTGAAACTAAATAATATTACGTTTATAAAATACCACACGTGGTCTATGTTTGTTTGTATATACAATTCAATGGATAGATAGCTTTCCACTTCTATTAATTAAACTATTGGGATTTAGCTTTTGTTTGTATCGAAAATATTTTTATTTTGGAAAAAAGAAATACAAAAACAAAAAGTAGGCAAGGCGGTTAGGTACGGAAGCCTGAATGGTTCATGATCAATTTATGAAAAAGTGGCACTACACTAGGTTTTTTTTTCAATGTGTACTACCCACCGACTGACATTTTCAAAAAGGTTTGTTTCCATGACCACAAGTCACAAGTGCACTTTTTGAAAGTTGGTTTTATACTTGTGGGTAGTACACATTTAAAAAATAAGCTAGTGTAGCACCACTTTTTCATAAATTGATCATGAACTATTCAGGCTTCCGTAGTTAGGGAATTGGATGAAGAAACTCAAAAACAAAAATTACTCTCATTATCAAGTTGGTTAGAGGATTGAACGAGTAAGTGAAGTAAAGCAAACCTGTCTGGAGGATTCTTGCTATTAAATGTGGAAGTTTTTGGCGAATTGTTGTCGAATTCGCCAAAGAAGAGCTTATTCGTAAAGTCCTAAACTAAGTGATACCTCCTCTAAAACTCACTTTTTTTGGTCCTCTTAGAAGTAATTGAACTGAACGTTTCACAATTCAATCTCGTGAGGTATACTAAGTTTAGGACTAGTTTGTAACGCTTAAAAATATTGATGCTACAAAATGAATGTTGCTATAGATGCCCATAAAATCATTTAATTAGTCCATTTCTGCTTGTCTGTCTGTCCATCTATGATCACTATAACTCAAAAACGAAAAAAGGTAGCAAGGTGAAATTTTTATAGTGCTTAGGACATAAAAAGTGAGGTTGTGTTCGTAAATGAGCAAAAAAGTCAATTGAGTCTTGGGTCCATAGGATTCATCTTGTAAACCGTTAAAGGTGCATAGATTTTGCCCATTTTGGAACGGAATGGAATCTATAAGACCATATTGAACAAATTTTCGTATTATATCTCTTGTTACTTTTGAATTATCTTTCAAATCCTTCTATACATTCCTCTGTATATATACATTGAGGACTAACAAATTATACTTCAGTAAAGTAAAACAATATTAAAACAGTATTATGCCGATTAAATAAAGACTGCAAGGAGAATTTTATTTAAGGCCATTTTTATTGTTCATATCAAAAGTGTACGGTTAACAATTTACTACCGGATTTCTTACAACTTTATTTCCTGCTATTGATTTAAATTATTCTGTCCATGTACTATAAATACTACATTTCGGTCTTTCAAAAATCATCATCAGTACTTTGATAATTTTACTTTATGACATAATGCGTCTGGAAATTTTTGAAATTTGGGAAAGCCATGTTTTTAAAGATTTCTCACAATTGATAATTAATTCAATTAGCTGGGCTTTTGAACACCTCGTAACCCATTTCTTGATATTTATGCCAGTCTAAAAATAATTTGTAATTTGCAGGGTCTTTGACATTTTAAGTAACACTCATGATGGATCTCAAAGTATAATTTATAGGGTATATTCATGAAGAGATGACAAAAATTGAAATTAAAATTAAAAAAGACCAATAAATAAGCATGATAAACACTTCAAATTAGATAGTAGACATAGTAGGTACTTGGCGTCATAATTTGTTTGCCATAAGGACTTCATGATAAGTTTGAAATTTACTTATTATTAATTACTACGGCTAATTGAGTTAATGAAAATTTCACTGATACCTATATTCCGCGTAAAATTGCCCGTTGGTTCTCGGAAAAACATATTCTACTTACTCTTTCTCGGACTTGTTCTCGAAATATTAAAACTTTATTTATTTCCTCGTTCTGTTTCACTGAAAAGCCCTCCTTAACAACAATCATAAATCCTTTTTGTAAAAATACTTCTGCCAATCAAAACTCATAAAAAATTTACAAAAAAAACCAATTAATAACAAAACTTTAATCTTTATTTTAATCACATAGTAATTTAATTGATAATGATTTATTGATTAAAATAAAAAGGATAATAATTACATTAAGGCTGCAACACACGATTACACTGCTGTTGTCAATCAATATGATTTGAATGCATAAAGATAAAAAATATTCTTTTTTATTTTAAAAAAGACCGCACACACTATGCGCAAACTATGAACGATTATGTTATATAAAGAGATAAACAAAAGATATAATAGTACATGCGTTAGGGTGTCTAATATTAAGTACGATAGTTTGAAAGACTCAAATCGGCAGAATAGGCATATTAAGAAATCGGCCATTTCTTAGTCCATACTTTTAGCTCCTAAAAGTATAGACTGATTTTCATTTTTGTATTTTTGAAAGGCAATTTGATCGAGATTATTATTAGCTAAATTTCAAGAAAATCCACTCATCCGTTTTAAGGTCATCAATTCTCTTCTAGCTGTTATCGACAACGAGAAGTTATCACAAGTAGATACACAGAAACATTAAACACCCCTCTTTGTAGTTGGGAGTTAAGAAAACGAAACTTTGTGTATGGTTTTACTAGCCACAATTGTGGTTATTAATTTTATTAAAAACAGAATTATATTTTTTTATTGTAATATACATGAAGATAATTGTACTCGGCGAGGATGGTTCGTGATAATGAGGAGCTAGAGTTGAGGGCTAAAGAAATGATTCCCAAAGGCCCCGAAAGGAATACGTTTTCTGAGATACTAACATTAGCAAGTATACTGGTACTGCCCGAGAATTCCACACTCCCTAAAAAAAGGTTATTCTTCTTGGAATAAAAATGATTATAACAGCTAATAAATAAATCATCCTTGTTTTAGAAATATAAAATGATTTAAGAATGGTGTTTGATAGTAGCAAAATCGATTGAGTTTAGCATGGAAATTTTACACCACAAAAGACCTCGCAATAGATAGGAAAATGGATTTCTGTGAAACCTTTTCTAACCCACCCTTAAATGTTCTTTGGATCATTCTGATAAAAAGCTCTCACAGTCACCAAATTTTTTAACCGGTAGTTTTCGAGCCACGGCACGGGTGATGAGTGAGTTAATATTGCGGGGTCCTTTGTTGAAAATATCACACATAATATTCTTGTGGGCTATATTTTTCGCTGAACCAAATGCCTTTTGACGCTCGGTCTATAACACTTCCACACGTAAACAAAACACAATACCCATTTTTACTATTTTGTTTTGAAATTTGATTGACTTGAATCGTTGTGTTTGCGTTGCATACACACACACACACACAAACATATATAGAGGACAAACACTAAAACAAATGAAGGTGTCAAATCAATTGTACTCAGTTTTATATTGATATTTATATTATTATTTTTTTTTAATATTTTAAATTGGTAATCAAAATTATCAATCACAACACGTATCGATCATTTATTGTCAACTGTCAGTCACACAGAGAGACGATATTATATTGAGCGGAGTAGAGTGTGAGTCGTGTATGTTGTATGTATGGCTTTCCTGTCATGTTTTATAATAAAAATATATATTTTATAATAAACATTTTTATATTATCTGTATCTTTATCTAACTAATATCGATTATTTATAATGTGCTCTTTATCTATCAATTTTATTCATATGAGGTTTGTGTTTGTTATTAAAATAAATGCAAAAACAATTAAAATGCATTTGTTTTGGCACCAATATGCTGTATTTTCAACCATAGTATAGCATTATTCGGTGAAACTTTGTTAGAATTCCGAATAATCTGATTCCATGAATATGTTAAGTTGGAAAAATGACAACTGCTACAAAATTTTTCAGAATGAATCGGGAGTGTTTTCGAAAGTTTATTTTAAGACGGCTGAACTTCGAACACGTCTTGCATCTTTCCTCGTTGTATTAAATAACGCTGAGTACTTGCTAGTAAACCATCTGAATTTACGTCTGACAGATGGAAGTTACATTCTTTGACTATAAAACTAAATTTTATTAACGCAGATCAAACGCCAGATGGATTTTCTAAGGAATTGAGTTAAATCCAAATACAAAATTAATAAAATAATTATGTTTTTAATTTATAAAAAAAAGGAAAAGGTTTTACCGTCTGTGAAATGAGATATTAAACATTAGATATTAAACAGAACAACATCTCTTAACATCGACAAAACTGGCTGGAAAATATAGCATATATGTATTGATAACTGGACAACCTCGCCAACTAGAGATACTAATTCGTACTAATTAAAAGAGACGTGGATCTATTTTCAGTATTTCCAATTTAGATTACCAGATGCCAGTACTTGCACTTACTATGTTTAAAGACCAATAAAAATATTCAAATAAAAAGCTGATAAACCCCGGGAGATGGCGATAATAATTCAAACTAATTAAAACAGGAAATGGGGCGTTTTCAGTAATTCCAATTTATAACAGGTTGCTAACCATTTATCACTAAACCCAATTTGATCATCCCATACTAGTATCTCCAAAATTCGATGTGTCTACGCCGTTTCATGCTACGATAAGTTAAATTTTAAATAAAGAATATTATTGAATTGATAATATTGAAAATCAAAACACATCACTTGATTCGTTTTGTGTGTGTTTTTTTATTTTTTATTCTTCAAGTATTGCGTGTATTGATTTTGAATTTGCTTTAATTTTGTTTTGTTTATTTTAATTTTGGGTGGTTAATAAATTCATACTTCCATAGCGCGTAGTTAGTAATAAGTGGTGGCTTGGAATGTATCATTATTGTACATTCCAGGCCACCTACGCAAAGGTATTGAAATTGAAGACATCAGTTTTTGGTGGAAAATACACGATAGTCGACAATTAAAACTACACTGAAAAAGAGCATTAAGTAGTACTTTGGACCCAAAAAGTACAAAAATCGGGTGCATTTGATCACTGGTCGAATAGTTTTTGAGATACGAACTAAAATCGATTCAAATATTGCGATATCTAAGAAACTCTGCATCCAATCATTAAATTAGCCAGATTTTTATACTCTTTGGATCAAAATTACCCCAATTAATTTAAAATCAAAATTAATTACACCATCCACTAAGTTTCACCAAATTTCAAATATAAATTTTTTTTGCGTTTTTCTCGTTTTTTGCAAGAGGGTACGTACCCTTTAAAAAAATTTCAAAAAATCGAGAAATTCTTTTTATCTCCAATTTCGCTAAAACTCAGTATATAAGGTAATTTGACTCAAAAAGTGCAAAAATCAGGTGCATTTGGTCACTGGTCGAATAGTTTCTGAGATACGGACTAAAACCGATGCAAATATTGCGATATCTCAGAAACTCTGCATCCGATCATTAATTAACCTGATTTTTACACTTTTTTGGTCAAAATTACCCCTTCCACCGAGTTTCATCAAATTCCAAATCAACTTTTAGAAAAATTTTTAGATTTTACAATTGTTTGCGTCATTTTTCAGTTTCTTCATATATAGTTTAAACCAAAACGACTAAAAGAGACGCAACATTAGAAAATATATTCATACCTTTTAAACAATACATGATAAAAGCTTGCAATATATAAGCTTTCCATGTCCTTTTATGTTACAATTTAGTTCGAGCTTTCGCCGCTTGGTGTATATTCGGTTATCAGAAACTATAGCCATCTAGTAACGAATGCGTGAACTAAACATGATAATAGCATTTTCATCAACCACGTGGATTTTCCATCTTTTATTAGCCCATTCGATCTTTATCGGATACATATATAAAGTTATATTTAACTATCCTTGTTATATACGTTCCATAGTTTCCATTATTTCATTCATGAAAAAGTCGTACCATCTTTGTTTGCGTTATTTAGTTTTAGTACAAGGTTTAATGTTGTATCTCTTTTTAACACATAAATTATAAACAGCCACGTGGTTTTTGAATATAATTTATTGTTCGAGGTGATTTTTTATATACAGTAATTAATCACTTTTTTTTTTATAAAAATTATAGTTTGTTTTTTTTTATCGGGTGGGTTTATTAAATGAGAATTTATACCTAAGGCTAATGCAAGCAGTGCTACGGTCATTTGATAAGTCTCTTAATGAAACAGTTTAAGATCATATTGCTTTATCAGAGACTTTGTGGATTGCGAAAAATTTGAGATGTAAATTTTGTAGTTTTATTGACTTCATGTTAAAGATTAATATCTAACACCTATATATTTTGTATATAAGCGTTAGAAAATAATGCACCTTTGTTTAACTTATTTAGTAAATAAATTGTTTTTCTTTTCCCATTATTTTAGCATAAAAAAAATTCTACTCTATTTTACTATTGCACAACTTTTCTACTCAAATGAAAATTACTTTCAAATAGGTCTACGTTAAAATATTTCTGTTCTAATTATATTTCTACATTTAAAGAATTATTCTTTTTTATAATTTTTCTTCTATATAATGCTACGAAATAGAAACCCTGCTTTTAATCGTTCTCTACATCAAAATAATTCTAGCACAGATAAATACTTTTAATAATTTAGATGAAATATTTTTGTATATATATTTATGGTGGAAGCGCAAGGAATATTCATTTTTATGAAAAAAAGATATATTTCTTATACTTATTTGCGCTTCCACCATGATTAGAATTCGTTGATAAAAGCACAAAATGATGCTCTTCTTAAAAATTATTATGATCATTACAACGAACCATTAAGATTTAATCTGCTTCTTTTAAAAAACACACTTAAAAAGACCCTTCGGTCATAAATATATGACAGATAGTCGTTATCAAAATAGCAATACTATTCATTTTTGCCGTGAAATCGAAAGATAATTCGCTTTAAAAATATATGTTTTATGAAGAATGAATTTTGATAGGTAGATAATTGCACTATTATTAAGAATCATCAGTTAGCGTTATATGCTTATGAAAAACGGGTTTTCCTCGAATTAAAGCTAGTTCAAAATAAACGAAAAGGAAATATCAAGCATCAATTCAGCCGGCTTTTTTTGGTTACATTCATACAAAAAACACGCAAAACTATTTTTTTTTAATTCGTAGAGCAGGAGTTGCGTTAGCTAGGCGAATTCCCTCTTTAGAGTTTGGATATATATGTAAATATATAGATAAGAATTCTTTAAAAATTAAAAAATCCAAAATTGCACTTTTAATTGTTCAAGAATTTTTATTTCAAAAACTGGGTGTTTAGAGAAAAAAATACTTTTTTGTTTTAAATTGATCAAAAAATACAAAATATTTCTTATTTTGAAAAAATTCAAAATTTTGTACTTTGCATACTCCCCCACCCTTGCTTATTTGTTGATTTCTCTCATTAACAAACTTGACCTTTCAAATACCAAAGCCCTTCTTTATACAAAATTTAATTCAAACTGGACTTGAATTTTTCAGAGGATGGAATTTTTCGAAAAATTTCTTGAAATTTTCATCGATCCTACGTAGTAGATGTATTTATGAATATATATATATATATATATATATATATATATATATATATATATATATATATAAGAAATTTTTCGAAAAATTCTATCCTCAGTACAAAAACAATAGCTTCCATTTCCTTCAGAGGAAATTCGCTTATAATATTAAGTGAAATAATTAAAACATTCCAATCTTGTGTCCGATAGCGTAATGGTCTTTTTTAACAAAAACAAACTATAATTTCTCAAAAATTATATTATTAATAAAAAAATAATGATCAATCGCTTTTGTTCAACCAAGAAACAAAAATAAAAATATTATTAATAGACAAGGTATAGACCAAAAGTACAAAATTAAAAAAAAAACCTCTTTGTAGGTTTTATAATAGAAACGTCATCATTTCAAAATACAAAGCAAACCTATATGAAAATTAATTACTAAATTTCCATTATATTTTATTCCACACACACACACACACACACACTTACACACGCACATACCCACTCACTAAATTCACTCAGGTATTTTAATATACTATTTAGTTTTACCTCTTTTTCTCAACTCTACACTCGTTTACACCCGCTAGCATTACTAGCGCATGTACACATTGTAATAATATTCATTTGTTTGCGTTGACCAATCGATCATTTTCTGTGTTTTTCTGTGGGAGATTTCTAACGTAAGTGGTGTTTGTTCGTTCCTCGTGTACTTGTTTGTACCTGTGAATGTGGTTATTATAGTTTTAGTAAGTTGGTCTATGAAATAGGACTAATAATATGTAATCGGATTATACATAGTTTTTTTTTTTTTGTGTTACGGAACTCTTGTTGTAATAAGCCGAATATTTAACGAATCATTGTGTGAGGTCTCGCTGTTTTGGACCGTTGTTGTGGACCGACAACTGTTTGTTTGTTTTTTTTTTTTTTTCGTAAATCATGTGATTTTTTTTGGATCTTTATTATTTTTGGTTGGTAGTGCTTAAATTTAATGCTTTTAGTGTTTTTTTTTAATTGTGTTCGTTTTCTTGTGATTTCGATGTTTGGATGTTTATTTTGGATATAATTTCTGATATTTAAAGAGGTAAAATTATTATGTTGTAGTTATTTTGAAATAGTTTACGGTCCTACTTTGATGACTAGTATTATTTCGATTAGATTTCTATGTCAAATTACAACTTTTTTACCATAGTTGTTTCTCAATTTGTACATGTGATTGTACTTTGTGGTTTTAATAATAGTTCAATTAAATGAACATTTATTTTGAAGTATTCATAGTTAAAAAATATTGAATTCCATTAAGAGGTAGAAAAAAGTTAAAAACAACCCCCAAAATCACTTTAGAAAATATATAGAAACAAACGAAGTTATGGAAAAAAGTTTTGAGGTTTTCGCAATAAAAACGGAGATATTTGCAATGAAGACGAGTACCTCTTGTGAGTAAAGCGAAAAATTATATTTAAAAAAAAATTATTCCTCTGAAATGACTGAATTCAAACAACAAATAATAATAATCGATTTATATCGGTGAATATTCAATTAAGCTGTATTTCACGAACAAAAATAGCAAAAGATAATTCAAAAAAATTATTCCAAAAAGATTGAGGCTTGGGTCACTTCAAAGCCCAACCAACTCCTCTATAATCGACAAACTCAACTAAGCTGAGACGTAATTATAACAATTTTTTCCGGATCTATTTTCTCCGATTACCACCAATATATAGTTTTTTATAAAATTCAATGTCTCCAATATGATTTCGATTTCTCATATTTAACATTAAGAGCTATGATCATCAATACTTTTTTAATTAATTGACTACAAATTTCTTATGAATTATAAAAATAAATTAAAAAAATACAAAAATAATTAATACCAAATTTGGATACCATTAGTTCCAAATTAGAATTTATTTGTATTTATTTATTTTTTCTAATAGTTTTTATGTTAATTATTATAAAATAAATCACATTTTTATTGTCAACTCTATAAAACATTATAACTGGTAGTTAAAGTTTTTTTTTTTAATTTACTTTAACTATAATATCTTGTGCAATAAATTAAATATCGGAAAGTCATGTTTTTCTTATCTTTAATTTAATAAATTATTTTTGTAATTTCTTGTTTTTTATTTGAATATAAATTATTAATTTTTTTTTATTTTTTAATAAAAATTTGTTTGGAGACAATGCAAATTTTATAATCAATAACGGAACTTGATCAAAAAATACAAGTTTTATGTAAAATTTTGTCTGTAAAAAACATTTAATTAGTATTTTGGGTCGATTTTAAGAAATAAGATTATGTGAAATAATTTTAATTGAATTTACATATCATGTAATCAGTGATAAAAATACTGCTCATTATTTTTGATATCGTTTTAATTCAAACTTTTGATCAAAAGCATGAATCTGTGAAAATCTGGAAGTGAATTTGAACACACTTACCTATTTGTAAAGGGGATTTTGATTGTTTGTTTTGTCTGTAAAATTGAAAACTGGTTAAAACTACTTTAACAACTATGATTCTAATGACAAATGGGTCATTAATGATCAATTTTACATTATTTGTTGATTTTCATTTTCATTTGTTGAGAACACAAAAAGAAAGGTGTTTAGTATTATTTAGGTTATAGTTTTGACTGCGTGTGTGTTTGTGTGAAATAGAAAGAGTTGCGTCTTTTAAAAAACATTTAAAAGCTGCAAATTTTGGACAATTAGACCCACTCTTTGATCACTTGTGTAATACGTCATTGATATCGTGGTATACTTAAATAAATAATAATAATATAATACGTTTTAATAACTTTATACAAAATATATATAAAATATAGTATTCATTATACATTTAATATAACATATAATTATATTTAACGCAAATATGTATTAGAAAAACACGTTTTAAGATCATAATTATAGACCTTTCAAACTATAAGTTATAATACGTACACGTTCTTGTACGTACAATAAAAAAAATTATTTTTGAAAAATTAATATTTGTATAAGAAATATTACGCTTGTTCTTTTTGTCTTGGTGTAATTTGAAAACAGTTGAGCGTAATTTGAAAACAGCCGTTGATTTACTTATAACAAGTACATATTTCTTGAGTCAACGATCTAAACATTTAATTCGAGAGTAAGCATTTTACTAGAAACTGTCTCAGTAGCAGAGCGAGTAAAAGCGAAATCGTCTCTAACCGTTAGAGTAATGACTGAGAGGTTGCGGGTTCAAATTTTGGCAGCGGCAGTATGATCAATTATAATTAATAGGGCGGTAAATTGATAACACTGTCGTCGCTCTGATAAGAAAGAAGTAATCGACTTTAAATAAATAAATATTAAAAATAATGATGAGAGTGGCCATCTGGAAAACGAAGGTTTAACCCCATAGAAAGTATGTATGTATTTGAACCAAGAAAATATTTACTTTCCATGTTAATTAACGAAGATTCTTTTTTTCACCGTGTACAATGATACAAGAGTATCTTTTTCTAATTACACTCAATGTGAATGGTGTATACACTTAAAGTACAAAAATATATTATTATTTTAATTATTAACTTCAACTTAGTAAGTATGTAAATTTTTTATTATTTTCTAGTGAAATGTTAATTTCGATGTTATTTATATGTCGGTAATTAAAAAATTTCTAATGTCACGATATTTCGACGGAAAGTTTTGTTTATCTATTTAATTGGTTTTAAAATAAATTTATCGGCTGTGAATAATAATTAAAGCTTTTCTAAGAACAGCAATTATATAGTTTTAATAAATAACATTTTGAGTCATATTTTTGTCACTTGATGAAAAAAGAATACCTATTATTATCAAGTGAAAAATCTTGGAGGAATTGAGATAATAGAGTAAGGAAGGTCTAAAATTTCTCCAATTCATTACTCGTTTTACGGAGTTTTATTAAAACAAACGTGCAGTTTCTGAGATGCCGCCCCAAAATCAAACTCGAATGGCGATTTGTTTAAATGAAGACAACTTTTTATAAAATATTTTTCCAAGCAGATAACTAATTTCGAAAATTTTGATTTCTAGCAGAAAATTGGGTGAGGAATGAGAATGTATTGGTGATGTTTGTGGTGTCTCGTAGGTCCTCACCTCACCCTGCCCGCCTACTCTAAAAAGGAGGATTTTTGTACCCGTACCAAAGGCAACTCGAGTACTAACTAATGAGGTTATTGTGAAGTAAGACAAAAATATGATAGAGAGTGCTTCATTTCGGCTAACTTAAGCGAGGTTACTCCGCGAAAGTACTAATCAGAGATAACAAATAGTTATGTTTCTAAGAAATAATTAACTTGATTTCCTTACTAAAAATCGGAAAAGCCAAAGTACAAACGTACCAATTAACGTAAACAAAAAGATAAATTATAAAAAATGAAACCATAAATGTAAAATTATTTACGATCAACAATAAATTAACAAAAACATACACAACAAGTGAGCGATAAAATAAGATTAAAAAAAAAACATATAGTCAGTACGTACATACTTTTCAATCATATGAGTTCGTAAATATATTATGTAATAAAATTTTATTGACTTATGTTATGTGAGACTATAAACAAACATTCGTAACCCAACATATTAAATGTTTTCGTTCAGTATATGGGGCTATGGGACCATGCGGAGTATTTGACAGTTATAATACAATCGCTTTTTTTTATACTAATTAAGGATTTGCGTCCTTTAAATTTAAACTTACAATACAATTTTACCGTTTGAAATCGATTGACCGTCTCTTACTTGAGACATTATTAATTAATTAAAATAAGTCCGGATCATTAACGCGGAGGTAATAGGAGAGGTTGTGTTTTTAACAAGTTACAAGATATTTTTCTGAAAATTGAAGGTATTAATTTAAAAAGTCAAATATTTGTTTGATTCTTTACAGAATTTATTTTTATAGCAACTTTAAGCTTTTACTGTATGAAACAATTGCAGAATTAGTTTATAAAAGACATAATTTTGATTAAGTAGTCAACCCAATATGTGAGTATTTTGCGAGTATATTGAGTTTGATTATGATATTTCTTATGACATAACATAAAAATTGCATTGTATTTACTTAAAATTATCTCTGTTTTCTTTAACTTCTGATAACTTTCACAACTCAATTTTTTTAAATGATATAACATAAAATTTTGTCAAAAATACAAACTTACGGTTATAAACATATTTTTGCATTTTCTCAAAATTCATGGCAACCTGATTCAATTGAGTAAGTTTGAATTTCCTAGGTAACCTAGGTGTCAGCTTTTGGTGCTTGTTGCAGTTTTTTAGGTCTTAACTAACAACCAGCAAACAAATATCGTGCGATAAGGAGAATAGTTCCAAAACTTTTTTTAAAATATTGTAGGAAGACAAAAGCCTCAATTTTCAGCCTTTCTGAAGTAACCGTCAAATTCAATGTCTGGTTCTTGACTTATAATATATATTCATTCGTTCAATATAATTTTGATACTATAAGTTAAGTTGTGTATAAGTATGTTTATTATAATAATAATCTCTTAATATTTGTTTTGACTTTTATGTGGTACTTAACAAGTCATAAATGTCCAAGTGGTTAAATTTTATGATCGTCATAACTAACTTTATATATACATATACATATACATGAATACATACTTACTATAACGTTACAACGTTACATGCTACTTGTACTGTGTTACATATGTAAACATATTGTATTTACACACCCCCTATTTATATGACGTATAAATATATAAAAATAAATATTATATGAATTTAATACGCAAATATTTCTTTTAAATATTTTTACGATATTTTTATTTTTTTTATTCTTTAACGTTTGTATATGTTATTAGTAGATATTTTACTAACGACAAAACGTTCATGCAAGACAGCTTACTTTTTTACAATATAAAATTGAGACACAATACCTCGGAAATTGTAATTAACTTCCGAGAGGATGTTAATGTAATGGGGCCGATTTTGAAAATCTACAGTTGTACATATTTCCGCGGTTTTAAGGCCGCAATATTCGAATCAAACCTTTTCAACGTGATGCCTGTTTGTGTCTCTGTGTGTGTACGTATGTGCGTATGTTCGTTCGGATTCTTTCGCCTCGATTATCTCGCGAACCAGTTATGAGATGAACACGTGACTGGGCTTATTCGACGCGTAATTGCGTATTTAAGAACTGATATAGTTGCAGGATTAGTTGAGTCGTTTTTAAATGGTAATAAAAAAACTGAATAAACAGAATCTAAAACGTGGATAAAACACATCATTTGTCTGTGGAGATAATGATCGTTCCAGCATAAGCTGTAGTACATGTACGAATAATAATCTATGAAGGCTAACAAGACTTTTTTTAAAAATGTTTTTCCCCCCTCTGGGAAGTTAGTCGTGTGGACTACAGGGGTCGCACTCTTACGACTTCAGTACCACACCGACTATGTACTGCAAATTTATTTATATATTTAATCCATTTCACTACTAATAAGCTATTCACGAGACTGCTACGCTTTGGATATCTATTCGCAGATGATAAAAATAACTTTCCATAATTGCCATTCTCTGTATAGCTTAGAGGTTAAACATGCGCTTTCTATGCAGGAAATAAGTACTCGTATCAATACTCGGTAAACATATTCTTTTTAATATTATACAAAATCACAGCATCCATTTATCGAAAATATTCCTGTAAATATTACTTTTACAGAAAAAATTATTACCACTTTAGTAATGAACAAAATTTCTATTTTCTTGGTTTGCTCTTTTCTTAAAAGTACAGCCTTGATGTAACCATGGAAACGTTAAAAATATGTAAAATAAATGATAATATTATTTCGTTTGAAAAATAATTTAATCGAGAGTGTGCTCAGTCGTTTGACGATTATCATTTCTTTACTAGCTATCGGATACGGAACCCTAAAATTGAACGCAGTTAAGAACACTCGATCAAACAAACAGTTAAACGGATGAACCGATTTGGAATTTTATTTTAAGGAAACTTGATCGAGTGTTCTTAGCTATGTTTCAAGTGCGAGCTTAGGGTGCCTTACACGAAACTACTAAGGAGGGACTCATATACACAGATACACAGATAGTTATAGCACTCCTCTTTTTAGTCGGGGGTTAAAACCAAATTAAAAGTTACCTTCTAAAACTGACATGAAGGAAAGATAGCTTGATATATTTTACTTGATGGATAAGACTGGTCGAAATCCAGTTTTTTCTCTCGCTCGAATATTCTAAAATTTATATCAAAGATGTTATAATACCATTTTATTACGAAATATTTATATATTCAAATGTTTCATCAATAAGAATATTTCATCAAAATCAATCCAATGTTTTTAAAGTTAAATCGTCCATTTAAACGTCAACAGTTTTTAATTTGGAACTAATAACCCCATCCATATTAACAACAGTCTTGAGGATAATTAATTTCATTTAATTCATTCTATTGCTGTTTCTCCGCTACCCAGAACAATTATTCCTCCAATTAATTATAATCATATCCTAAAGGGAATTCCAAGCTTTTATATATTTTCTAAGCTTTTTCAACCGAACAATTGCACATATTATATCATTTGCCATCGTATTATAATTGTAATCAGAATATTTGCGTGTCATTAGAAATTCTTGTTGTATAAAGGTGTGTTTCTAAAATCCATTATATTATGTATTGTAAAAATAGAGTCCCAAGTGTGATCGTGTTATAATTTATCAGAATTAAACTTCTACTGTGTATTATAGTCAGGTCAAGAGCAGCAAATGTTTAAAAAACTATAAACTACTTCATGGAATTTAAATTTGTTTTTATACACAGGTGTTTTTCGACTTTTTCAAAAAATTATTAAAATTACATTATTAATTTCAATTTTTATAGTAGATAATATTTTTTTGTTTTTTGTTAATTTTCGAAGAGCTATAAAAACAATCCAGATGAAAGTCATGAAAGATTTGTTTGTATCGCTTTCGCTATTTAAAAAAAAAAAATTATTTCGAATATTTGAAACTTTTCTAAAATAAGTTTTTTAATGAATTTTTTCGTTTTTAACCCCCGAGCTTAAAAAAGAGGTGTTATGCCTGTGGCGTCGTAGCGCCCAAACGGATGAATCGATTTTGATTTTTTTGATTTAGTTTGAAAGGTAATTTAATGGAGAGTGTTCTAAGCTTTGTTTCACATGAAAGTTTAGGATTCTGTACCTGAAAAAACTATAAATTGGCGATGATCTTCAAAATTGGTTCGGTTTAGAAAAAGCTTCAAGGAAAACGGCAATTTAATGAAGAGTCTCTTAGATATGTTTCAAGTACGAGTTTAAGGTTCCGTACCCGAAAAATTTTTCGGGATTTTTTGTGAATTTCACTTGTATTCTTTTTCTCGCGTTTCTGCTTTTTAGTTCACATTCATCAATTTTAAAATGCGTCTTGAAAAACATTAAAAAATCTATCTTTATGGTTTTGGATTTGTCTTTTATGGAATCTGCATTACTTTTGCTTGTAGTTTTTCATTATACAAATCCTTCAAACAGCTTTCACAGGCCGTCAAATTCAGTTGCTGAGACAGCTTTGAGGCAGTTGATGTTCAATCATTGTTTTCGTTGATCCCAAATTATTCTAAAACAAAGTTTTTATCGATTTTAAAACCGTATTTTATAAACATACAAAATTTTAAAAACTATTATACATTTAATATTTTGGAAAAGTTTTAGAATCTAATTCGCTTACCGAAGAAAATCGCCTGTATATTTGTCATTTTTAAACTTTAGGTATTCAACAATGCTGTAATACAATTTTTGTATGAATAATGGCCAAATATAAAAAACAAAAAAAAAACGAAAAAAAAAACTACACCAGACCTTCCAAGACCTTAAAATCTTCTTGTTTGTTTGACTGTGCACAAAACAGACAGAACAATGGAACATCGACACTTTGCATATACTCCTTATGCTGTCCTGTCATATTGTTGTCTTTTTGAGCAACGACAGGCATTTTTTGTATTTTTGGTGACCGCACGAGACTTGTTCACGAATTTCGCTGCCATTCACTACAAAAAATGAAGAAAAAAAATCCATTCAAACAAAAATAAAAAACATTACTTGATTGCATATGAATTTGTTATTTATGTTTATCAAATTTATATTATTATGGACGTTGTTTGGTGTTGAAATCATGTTGTTGAAGACTCATTTCCTGAAAATTAAATTTAAGAAGTTTTGTATTTAAAATTATTTTTATTAGTAACGGATACATTAATTTTAAAAATACAAATTACGTTGATATCGGTCTTTGGACATGACAAAATCATTATTCTCTATAAAAGGTACGAGAATTAAAATTGTTATTTGTTTTGATTTGTTTTTGAGACCGTATACACTAAAAAAGGATCTTAAACGACTCTATAATTTATTGTTTTATGATATCAACAGATATTAGAAGAAATAAACTTTCGATTTATTTATGATTTTGTAGAGCAAACGCTAATTAGAATTTAATTACAAGTGAAATTTACAAAATGAAAAAAAAAACCGACAAATGCGATTAATTCCTTGTAAACCGATTGTTTGAAAAGCTGTAAAATGTTCTCAATTAAGGCGGTTCGACCGTTTAGGGGCTACGATGCCACTGAGAAACACACAGACACACAGATAAACATTTTAAACTAATTACTCATCTTACATTTTAAACTAACACTCCTTCTTAAATCATTATCAAAGTGATGGCCAAGGACATCAGATGAGATGAAAAGGATACTTAGAGAGCTATCATTTTTTGGGGCAAATTTTTGGAAATATTTTAATTGAAATTGAAATATTTGAGTTGAGTTTGTTCTTTTGAATTATTATTTTGAATAACCTAATTATTTTAGCATTCACTTTTCAAAATGAATTGAGCCAGATTTATTTGACCATTCATTTCCATAGTTATTATTTATATGTTAAAATTATACGTCATGCCTTTTCCAAACTGAATCGATTTTGATGATCACCAATTTTTTTAGTTTTTTCGAGAATGGAACTCTAATCTCGCACTTGAAAGCATAACTAAGAACACTCTCCGTTAAAGTACCTTTCAATTGAAACCAAAAAGATTAAAATCGGTTCATCCGTTTGGACGCTACGATGCCACAGACAGACAAACACAGAGACACACACACATAGCGGCCAAACTGGCATCCCTTTTTTAATTTAGGGGTTAAAAATAGAATGTATCGCAATTACTAATTTCTCAACAACTTGCATTATTGACAAAATACTGAGAAGTTGGCAGATATGTTCATAAAAAAGCAAATAATTTTATTAGCATCCGTGAGTCCATCGTCCATATGATGTAAAACATACAAATGGAATGCATACCTGTTTCTCAGCCGCCGTATCAAAAATGGAATTTCATTCTTATTATCATATTTTCATTTATTACTATTGTTTTATTAATTCAAATTACGTTTTGTATATTATTTTTAATATTTTAATTACTTTATTAACATTTCAAATAATTATTTTTGTTATTTTTATTGCTTTAACATCTCTTTGTTCCACTGACTAACATTACTAACTAGTGGGCTGAGCTATCATCAATATTCTTCTTTCAATTCTTATTTGGTTAATATGTCTGAGAATCTACATATTTTTTGTAGACGTACACTGTTTGATGAATGAGCAATATACACTGTAAAAAAGTACAAGTTATTAAAAAGTAAACTGCCGCCCTATTATCTCAGTTGGTTAAGGCGCAACCAATTCCGTCCGCGGTATGCTTAGGGTAGCGGGCTCGATTCCCGCCGTTGCAACAAAATTAATTAAATTAATAGTTGTGATGGACTGGTGTAGTGCATGGTGTATGCATGAAGGAGGTGCTCTCAGCCTATGAAATTGAGGAGCTGATAAATGAAATTATCAGCGAAAAGGTGGTAAAACACATATATGGTATCACAATGGGCTCTATAGCCTTTGTGTGTCTTTCGTGGGCAGCCAATATAACCTAACCTAACCTAACCTAAAAAGTAAACTGTCAAGTTTACATACTGTTTGCATATATTTATTTGGAATTCGGCCATTTTGTGTGTTAACTAGTAAATTTTTTACAATTTTATATATATGAAAATCGAACTACTAGTGTAGTAGTCTTGTTTCATTCCTTTTGTAATTTATCATGTCTTTGGCTTCGCAGTATGAATTTAATTCGATGTCTTGCTAATTGCGTAAAGCTTAGAGTTATTAATTAATTGGGTGATTAGCTATATAACAAAAATATTACATTACTTCCTTTTTTTAATTATTTGTAATAATTTTATCTCTCATTTCCTTCTTCTTAGCATAGATCTATAGAAAGTAGATTAACAAGAATTATGTCAGAAATGTTAAGCTTTCATTCTACGAATATCTATTGGCTTACAATATAGGTGCAAACAATAATTGTTTTGTACGTTATTTGAACTATTCGGCACGATTTCATTCCGCGGGAAAATAAGTTACTTATCATCGTAAATCTAAATGCTAAATGGATTAGTGTGACCTAGCCTTTATTCAACATTTAATAATGATTTTAAAACAATAGAAGTGCCATATGATGTTTTAATAATATGACAACAATAAACCATTTATATAATCAATTATATTTTTGTTTATATTATATTCACATTATATTTATTTAAAATAAAATTTAATATTATTTATATTTTATATAAATAGGTTTATATTGTCAAAGATATCACATGATACACCTATAGAAACGTCACTATAATTTCATATAACATTTTACAGCTTGTTGTGATGGATACGACCCTAATAGGTCAGATAAATAGCTTCCGGCTAAATAAAGTATCATATTTATTGACAAAATTCCAAAATTTGAATTTCCTTATCTATCCAAACTGTAAGTTTTTCCTTTCGCCAAGGATGTCTGCGTACGTGGGATACGGCATAATATCACTTTTGCTGACATTTGCAACTTCTCATTGAAAGATGAAGCACGCCTGATTCACAAATATCCCAAGAAGAGATATAGCATGATCTAATAACCATTTTTTTTGATAACTAGATTCGAACTCACAAAGCACCATAAATATAATAGAATCATAGTTTCAAATCGGCAAGCATCCAGGCAAACGTATATTTTGATTTTCGGAATGAAAATAATAAATTTCTTTCAGGAATTTAATAATAATATGTGAACATATGCACATTTAATATTGTAAAAACCCTTGGTTCACTTCTTGGTTGGTTAAATTGAAGTTGGTTGACGTTACCGATTGTTTTACGACAAAAATGGGTTTTATTGTCCACCGACACTTTACCGTACGTAGTTAGTTACTGTTTAAAGTACTACTTAAACTTGAAAGTGTTGACTTACTATTTATATGAACAGTACAATCGATATAAATTTACATAAATATTTTATAATATTTAAAAAAAATATAAAAAAAAATATAGGTGAATACACAGAGTGTTTCAAAAATTGGTATACTAGTCATTGACGAAAGATATAACGTTTTACCCTGAACAAATGATAGAAAAGATATATACTTTTGGGTGAAAGTAATATTTTTATTATTGTGAAATATAAAACCTCATTTATGAAATAATATGGTTTGCGAGAAAGCAGCACAAACTCGAAAAATGAATCATGAATATATCGATTTCCTACGATTAGGAGCACGATTTTGTATGGCTACTTATCAGCAGTGACGGAAGTATAGAAACCTTTTCGATTAATACCACGGAAAATCTAATTAATTCAGAAACCCTTGCAGGTTCTATAAAATAATTTTCTAAGTCCATGTTAGTCTCTATTAGGTGTAACCTAATAGGTGAGGAGTTGCACTCATCTGTAAATTAAAAGAAGTGTTAATTCACATTAACGAGAATCCAAGCTTAGAGATATTTCTAATATTTGTTATTTATTGAGTTATATAAGTTTAAACTCAAAGCTCAAAAAACTACCAAAAAAGTTTTTCGAAAATCTAACGTTTAATTAAAGTACATATACCTACTTGTGTTTTCTGTTTTACATCTTCTTATCTACAATTAAATATAATTTTCAATAAAGTATTATCTACGCTAAATCAGTTCATGCAGTTTATCAATTCTTAATTTGAGAGAGTCAACTTTTGTGACTCGAAAACTGTTGGACAAACAGTATTTCTTATTTCTAACAAATATAGACAACACTTATTAGTTTCATTGGTAAAAGTAAATTTAATTGAATGTTAAGCTAACATTTTTTCAAACAAAAAATCACAAACAGGTATTCGATGTATTGTACGTATTTGAACAGAACCTCCTTAAGCTATATTCTAGCTAATAACAAAGTTTACAAGTATGCGATAATTGTCAAATTTGCGTACGTAACAGAAGAACATACCATTAAAATAGGGTTAATAATATATAAAATAGAATGCAATGAAATTGACATTGGTTTGCGGTTAATGTGTGTTGCAAAAAGGCAGAGAAGAGATTATTGTCGCGGATAACATCACATCCAGATCCATAGATGGTGGTACGGTTTTTATTATATTTTTAGTAAATATAATAAGTGTAAGCGATTCAATCGTTGTACTTTATCATTATTTAACAATCTTATATTTATATAATATGCTTCTTATAATATGTTTAACACTTTAAACAGAAATATCATCCATCTATGCTTTATTTTACTGGGTGTACGAAATTTATTGATTTATAAAATAATAAATCGCAAAGTCGTGTGCTATTTGACTGAAATTTTTTAGAATATGTTTAGCATTATTTCGACTTCATATCTTTGAATCTAGCGTTGTGGTGGATGTTGTGTTAATCACTTCGTTTGATTAAAGGCCTCCACATTTGGGATATCCCATTCAATATTAATCTACTTCATATCATGCTTTTTAGGCCGTAGCCTATAATTTTCCTTCTGTTTTAACTTTCCAAATGTATTCGTTTTGTTACCTTATTAAAAATTCAAATTATAAAAAGGTTTTCCCGGCTTGAACTCTCGATTGCAGATTGTGTAATTGCTGTAACATTACAGTGAATTTTACAATATCCCTACTTTCACCTTAAAAGAAGAACAAAACAATGCTTAAGGCTATTATTTATTTTACAACCAGAACCCAAAGTGTTGAAACTTACGTATTGTTTACCTGCGTTTTTCTCATACAAAGTGTCTTTTACGTAATTTCCAAGATTGAGATTAAGTTTAAGCCTTTTTTAAATTTAAGCCTCCTCTAACATTGCTCATAATCATTTGTAGACTGCGGCTTATTGGCTTATTTTGTTTTTGAAGTCTCTGTTAGATCTTCGTTTGGAAACCTTCCGAGTTCCTATAATTAGTGTTTTGGACTTCTAATTCTTCCAAGCGATTTAGAAAACATTATCCCATAATAACAGAGTAGGTTTCTCGGAGCGATGAATTTTCGCAGTAAAAATTATAGACTTTCGTTTATGATTCTCTATTTTGTACAGTCTCTCTCACAGCATAATATTCTCAGAAAAATGTCACCTTTTGAGGTAGTGCAAACCCGGTTTTTTTTATAATACGGAATTCGCCCTGCCTTACTTCTACCAATCCTTGACTGTAGTAGGACAACATATTTTTCTGTTTATTTTCACTTGAAGTCAATATTATCGAATTCTTGCATTTTATATACTTGCGTTATTACCTGAAAAATCTTAGGATCAATCGTATTTAGCTAGAATTCATTTCTGCAGAACCTTCACAATCAAAATTTATTTTACGCTTTCTAATTATATCTACAGTATCCTTTATTACAAAGTTTTGAACTTAAGACATTTTGTATTATACAAAATGTCTGAGTATTGGTGACTTAGTATGTCTATTTTCGAAGTAATTTGCAAAATGTGTGTACGTACATAGTTTACGCATGCGTATTACACAATTCTATTGTATTTAGTAAATGTGTAGTAATATATATCACAACTAGTACTTTTTTTTTAATAAAATAGTAAATAAAACATATGTGATTGTTAGTTTATTTGTATTATTTTTGTAACATATAGTTACAGTTTGTTTGATATCAAAAACAACAATCTAATACCATTTGTGGCTGCCCTATACAGTTGTTATTCATTGTAACACCTTAGTTTTGTAAGCAATCGTTTTTTAAGCGTAGCGTATCGTTTACGCATATTGCATACCTATCCACGTGGTATATCTATACTGATATTATACACTACCGTCAAAAAGTGCCAATAAGAAAATATCGTCATTTTACTTCTCTTGATAATTACCTTTATAGTTTTCATGGCGGTAGCAATCCCTAAAATTCCAAACCAATAAGCTTCACGTTTCCCTGATGGAACAAGTTTTTCTTATACTTTCCAAAGTTCTTGGCCGGGAGATTGGAATGATTTGAAATATCATCACGTAAATTTTCTTAAAAATTCTCTTTATTGCTGTTATCAGAAGCGTCGGAATTTCAAGTCACAAAGCAGACAATAGGATTTCTTAAAACTTCTTCTAAAAAGAGTTTTTTCTTATTTCATTGCACAACATTGCATTTTCAATTATACGATAAATCATAGCTCCAGAGCCGGATTAACCCACAACGGGGCCCTAGGCAACCATCAATATGGGGGCCCTTTTTTCACGTCCGTTCCCTTCTTTTTTCGATTTTTTATTATTCAATATCCTCTCCTTTCACTTCGATACAATTCACTCATACTCATACAATTTGTCAAATGAGTCGGAAATGTCCTTTTTAGGAACCTTGTGTAGTTCGTCGGTCGCCGCCTTTTTCATTTTTCAGGGAGCCCCAGGCAACTGCCTATTCTGCCTACTTGTTAATCCGGCCCTGCATAGCTCGTCTTAAAACACTTTCATTCAGAAAGATTTCTACTATCAACCACCATTTTTTGTTTTTATTGATTCTAATATTATTTCGCGTCACATAACTTCTTAGTCCTTTTCAGGTTCGCAATTTTTCTTCCTAAAATCAGAAAATGGGTAAAATGTTAAAAATTATCAGTTTTAAGAAAAGAAATAACGTTGTTTGTTAAAAAACCTCAGCCGTCTATTTTTTGGCCAATCAAAAGACACAAACAATGCACATGCGCTTTAAAGTTGAAGATGGTAAAGCTTTTCTAGACATGGGATATCTAAAATTCACCCGTTAGTATTCTTAAACACATTGTACCTTCAAGTGTTGTTTTGCTAAATGGTATTTATTCGGTTTGGAAAAGTGATACAAACACAAAAGTTTTAGTGCATATTTTTCAAGTTGTCACGCAATATCATTTTTTTTGTGAACTAACTTTTTTTTATAGTTTCGAATTATTATTGCAAAAAATTGTGCACTTTTGCGATACATTGTAGTTTTTATTTGACTTATTTGCTTATTACGAATAATATTCTTGGTATTTTAGTTACAAATGTTTTTTAAGTCTATTTTGAATATCGTTTAAATACATTTTTTGGAATCAGTTTTTTACTTTATTTTGTAAGTTAATGGTCTAGGTTTTATATTTATACAAAATATTAAAATTTTTTCTGAAGAATTTGTTTTTGTGAATTTAAAACTTTGATCCGTAGCAAACTGAAATGAACCATAATTTTTTAATATGGTTAAGAAAAAGCCAATAATTATTGATAGTATTCGTTTGCTCTCCATACGAAATATTATATTATTATGCATTGTTTTAGACATTTTTATGCATAGTTGCAGTTTTTTCAGTTCCATTGCTATTTATTATACAAAATAAACACTATTTTTAATGTATTTTTTTATTTCTTTTTTATTTTTTTTTTTTTCGCAAATATAATGTATGTTACTAATTTCTATTTTCTTTTACAGGTGAGTGCAAATAATTTAATTATAAATTAAATTTGGATTAATCGACCAAAAATGTTATGGATTAACATATCATAATGGGTAAGTTCATTTAAAAAAAAATTAATATTTTTCTAATTAACATATTTTCTCTATAATCAAACAGTAGCGTAAAGTTAAAGTAATTACAATATGAACTTAAATATTTTTATTTGAAGTATTATGAGTGGTTTATATATCATTTCAAATATTAATTACATTAATTAGCTATTCAGAATTACGTTTAATTACTTATTTAAATGAATTATTACGAATTTTTTAATTTTCTTATTCAAATTTTATTTAAAGAAAGTTCAATTAAACTACTGTTCCATTGCTTTTAATTATAACATTTTAAGCAATATACAGTACCACAGTATCGCTATAAAATTTACTGGGCTATACAGTAGGAAATGACTTGTTGCCATGAAATGCAGCTGTAAATAATAATTTTATTAGGAGTAAATAATTAATAAATAGATATACAAATCACTAAAATTAATAAACTTTCTCTCCCTTAGGTTAATTTAGGTTATATTGTCTGCCCACGAAGGACACACTTAGGCTATAGAGCCCATTGTGATACCATATATATTTTTTGCCACCTTTGCTGCTGATTTCATTTATCAGCTCTCAATTTCAGAGGCTGAGTGCACTTTATTCATGTATATACCATGCACTACACCAGCCCATCACCACTATTAATTAAGTTAATTTTGTTGCGACGGAGGGAATCCAACCCGCTACTCTAAGCATACCGCGGACGGAATTAGTTATGCCTTAACCAAATGAGCTAATAAGCCGACTACCCCTTGCAATAACATAACACATACAAAATAAGAGTGTCTCAAATATTTTGGATTTGACTGTACTTTATACATTAGATTGTGAAGATAAAAGTTCATAATCGCTAGTAAATAATCAAAGTAATATTAAAATTAACCATTAAAATAAATATGAATTTATTATTTTAAAATTTGTATACTAATTATATTAAAATTAGTAATTTCTTTAAATGCATTATAATCCATCATATTTTCTACAAAATGAATGCACCAAAAAGCATATGAGCATTAATTACGTACCTATATTATTCAAATTAATTTACTAATTATATATTAAAGTCATAACCTAACTTTTTTTTTAGAATAATATTCTTTTATTAGATTCTATTCTTTTATTTATTAGAAATTATTTACCGTGTAATTAATTTTACGAAAAATTTAATTAAACTGATTTTCCATCTATAAATATCACCGACCTTCATCATTGATTAAAACAGATTTTAATTAGATTATTTTATTATAAAATGATAATATCTTTTTATAAATTACTCGAACTACGCTTCAAAATCAGTTTAGCCATTATTCAAAATATCGTCTTAGTTATTTCAAAAGTCTACTGTCATTTTGCCTTCCGATAACTCGTGTGTCAAGATAAAACTACAGTAACAGGGTTTTAAACTGGATTTCAGTAGGAGGTGAATAAATCAGTGGATGTTAAGAAACCATAGTAATTTACAATAACACTATTCGAATGTATGAATGAACTGGCTAGTAAAAAATAGATCACTATATTTTCTGCTTGCCGTTTTTAGTGATTTTCACAATGGCTAATCGTGTGGAAGAGACTGTTATATCAAACTTTGTTTAAAAAATAAATTTACAAAAAAAAACAAACAATTCTTTTATAACTGATTTTAAAAGATGCATCGATATTATATTTAAAGATTCAGTAAAATGGCCTTGATAAATAAAAAATAAACCGGATTCAATTAAGTTTGGAATTTAGGTCAGATATCCGGCTATAACTACCATATATGTATATGATATACCCCCTATAGATATTTGCTAATAATACCATTGGTTGCTTCTCTAACTTCATATTATTTTGAACAAAAACAAAAAACTTCATCTTTAATTTTGTGCCACTGGCTATACAAATTTTTTTTTTAAATTTCATTCTTCGATATATTCTAAACCATTGGCATTTTATCTCAGAATGATATTTTTAAAAGTTCTTAGAATTTTTGGCATGTATATGTCTTACCTTTAATTGAGTTATTTCAGAATTTTTTTTTTTAAATTCATGTTACTCATGAAAAAAGGGTGATGGGCTCAAATTACTTGCTTTACATCTATTTACTGAAGATATGTAGTATGAAAAAGGGACTATTGACGTCAAGTAGTCAATATGGCAATCGTAAACAGTTCATGAATGCATTTTAATTGCTATGATTTTTTAATATCAAATATGAAATTCCAAATTCTTTTTAAATAAAATAATTTTCTTCTTTTATCTTATTATTCAATAATATTTATGATAATTTATATCGTTTGCTAAAATTAAATTAGACAAGAAACGAAACTCATCTTCGTCAACCTATCAACTAACGTCTCTTCTCTGGGTATAACAACGAAGTTATACTTATGAAAAACATGAAGAGTAACTAACTATGCTAGTAACAAATCACGGAAGATAGTAATCAGTGGTCTACGTTGTCGTATTTATAAGACAGACAAACAACAACGAACGACAATGATCACTGATTACTAAACAGTTAACTTATTTTCTTTTATAATAATCATTTGCTATGTCAATTGCTTTTATTGTCTTATGTTTTGTTGGGTCTAGAACCAGGTATAGTATTTGATGATTATATTAGAAGAACTGGAAATTAGAGATACTATTGTCATGGCTGTGCCAAACAACTTTTTCCTTCACGAAAACTTGCGTTATTGGAGATTTTCATTTGCTATGTCAATTGCTTGTATTGTCTTATTGCGTCTAGAACTAAGCATAGTATTTGATGGTTATATGAGAAGAGTTGGAAGTTTAAGAAACTGTTGAGAAGGTTGGGCTCAACAACTTTTACCTTCACAAAAACTTGCGTTATTGGAGATTTTTTCTTTAAGAAATTCGAAAAATTTTCTATTTTGTAGCAATCTTAATAAGGATGAATATTTATTGAGAACGATATTCAAAGAAAAAGGCAATTATCGACGCTCAAAAAGACGAAATGGCCGTTATCCGAACGGTTATTCCGGTCTGATGAGTATCGAACTATATTATCATTTTTTTCAATGAGTATTCATCAATTTTACTTTGTAGGCTTCTTGTAAAATCTCTGGTTTAGAACACTTTTTGTAGGAAAATGTTTTAAGGCACGACTTTGGTAACACACTCTCAAGTTTCTAACCGTACTTGTCAAATTCTAGAGTTGGCTCTAGTTCTTTGTGCTTTTGTTTTATCATATTAATATTTGTTAGGACAATGTATTTCAAAATTTGAAAACAATTTTTTTCTCAAGATTTTGACGACGATAAATTGCAAAACGAAGGGAAATTTCTATGATTTATTTGTTTCTTTGGTGTTAAAAAAAGCTGTCAGAAAGAATTCCAATGACGAATTCTTGGCTAAACATACGCTTTGATATACACACTCCTTATTCTATCTCTAATGTCGATATTTTTCTTGAACTTTTGCACAATGATGCAAATTATTCGTTAACTAGGAAGTTTAAATTGGTCATAATCTTCCTGTAAGAGTCTATATATAGTCTAAGTCTCACAGAATTTTTTTTCTGTAGAACAAGTGAATAATTTGAGCGTTCGTCATTGATAAGCGTTAGTACAACGATTCACATCGCACACCTATCGAAAAATTCAAACTAGCATTTAACATTTGAAGTAAGGGCTATTCACAGCATTCTTATTTACATAGTTGCAAACATAGAAAACTGAAATTGGATCACTCTTTAGTTTCCTTTATGTTGTTTGACAACATTAACAGGTGTTTGATTCACAATATCGGATATTATTTTTATTATCGCTGTGGCTAATAATACTAATCCCAAAAGCATTATTCAGAGAAATTAAAAAACTTACTTTGACTTTTTAGTCCCATTGCATTCAGACTGCATATTATATATGAAAAAACCATACATTGGATACGAAGTATAACTTGTAGATCATGTAGTAAGTAATAGTTAGTACTCACATACCTAGATAAAAGTTGATATTTAAATTTAATTGGAGCATTGACATAGAAGTTTTCAAGTGACGTCAACTGCTTGTTTGTACATTTGTATATGTTTGTTTGTGTTTGTGATGATTATTATAATAAAGAACTCATGCGTTACAACTGTTATTTTATGTCGTTTTATATATTTTTCTTTTAATTAATTAACATACAAACAAAAAAACTTCATTTTATAATATGTATAAAGTCATATTATACAAGTCTAGAGTCATTCGTAGTATTTGACAGTCATTTTAGAGCGGCTAGAAATAGGAGATGTTTTTGGTAAAGTTGTGCTTAACAACTTTTTATTTTGAAAAATTTTCTTTCATAATTTTTTCTGAAAGGATTGTTTATTATTAGTTTAATACTATTTACTTGAATTACTACTAGGAAGAAGTTTCCCAAGTAAGAATGTCCACCAAAAACGTCTGAAAACATTTATAAGAAGATTAGTGAATAACAAAACAAACAAAAAATGTTAAAAAATACTTTTTATGTTTTTAATTAGAATGCTTTTATTGTAGGAACTAAAAAATTGAAAATATTCATTTCTGTGAGTCAATCCTCTTTCTAAAAGCTATCTTAAATTGAGCGCCTCAAGCTTTTATAAATATTCATGCATGAGTGACTCACAGAAATAATTATATTCTATTTTTTGTCCTTAAAAAAGTATTTTAATTTAAACTTTAATTTAGAATTAAAATGCTCACCATAAAAATTCATTGTCATCCGATTAAGATGTGCTATTCGTTTGTATTCAGTAAATGCTCCATTTGATATCCATTGAGATAGGATAAAAAAAACTAGACCGCTATAGCTAAATAATCGTGTGTGCACAATTTCAGATCAATCGGTTGAGGTTAACTTCTTTAAAATTCAGGTGCAAGACTTAACCAGAATAAAAGCTTGTAAAAATCATTTTGCCTAATACTCAACAAAACAATGTGTCCGACGTGTGCAGTTTTAAAAATATCGTATTTCACGATTCTGGACGATATACTATTCGTTCTCTCCAGCTCAAAAGAAGTAAGGATTTCATTGTTCATTCAATTTGTCCTTATTTTCGAACCAAAAAATATTTTAGCATTCTTTTATTAGTCAGTTTAAAGCTTATGGAATAATTTTAAATTTTTCGGGTCTCTGAAGTATAGAGTCTATAGCTTTGTAAATTTTTGTAAAGAAATAGTGAAGCAAAATTGATTTTCAAAATGTGCACTGGTCCCAGACCATTCATTATACGTTTATATCATTTTAAACAAATAATATGTAAAACAACATATTTTTACCTTTTTCGTGAAATATTTTTCATTTTTATTATTGTAGTCACCTTTTTTGATCTCAAGTTCATGGTTTATATGTCATGGAATATAATTGAAAGTCGACCGTGTGAGAATTATGTTATGGAATTCCAAAATTTCTGTACAAAAAACTAAAAAACAAAGTCAAAAAAAATAATTAATGATCATGTTTTTAAAAGGTAGAGTATTAAATATATTGCCTTAGTATTTTGGTATATAGATTATATTTAGAGAAATGGCTATCTTTGGAGCTTCAGGAATCGGAAATAGCGCTATTTCGGATTTGTTCCGAATTCGTTGGATTTTTAAAACAGTTATTTTTTGTTTTGCTAAATAAAATTATGATTTTTCTAAATGAAATTATTTTTGGAATAATTTGCTTGTCTCGTAAGAACTGGATAATCAAACGCAATCAGAGTTTAAAATGGTCCTAATTTGTGTTCACCAAATTCCAGCTGCGCTTTTACATAATTTTCTATGATTGACGATAACGAAAGTTGCTCCATTTCCAAGTTCCAGTACTATTTCTTAAGTGTTTGTAGTTAAAATTTCTTATCACATTAATCTATCAAAAATTAATTATTCCTATATTTCTCTTGATTTCCGTCCATACGGGTATACGAATCGTTATTTTCACTTCGCCATAACTTGAACAACACCTGTATCAACCATTTAATAAAAATTACAATCTCATAAATTTTGTAACCATCTTTTATTTAAGAAGGAAAAATTACTTCTATAAAATTTTATAAAAAAAGGATGTTTGTTAATTTACAATTTCCGTCTTCTATATATTAATGGAAGAATTTAATTACTTGACCAGTTTTATTATATTTTTCATATAAATCACTTTTGAAAACCTTTGTACATATTTACATATTAAAATATTACATAACTTGCAAATAAATAATATTCGCAATAAATAATAATCATAAAAAAAACATATTATTCATATACAAATAGTAACTTGTATTAATTATTAATTAATTTACTAGCATTGGTAAGTTTGCAATAGCAACAGAACATATTAAAAGAATCACCATGTGTGTTTACACGCTAGCGAGTCGATCACGTACATTTGGTATGCTACAACAATTTTTTTTCGACACTCTTCTTTGGCAAATTATGTATTTCCAATTTTGAGGCATATTTTTGAACATCTTTGGCGTTAATGCTATGGATACAAACAAACAAAGTTACTATATGAGGATCGAAATTATAGATTCTCATTCTATTCGGTAATTTTCGACATTTTATCGTTCTTCCTCTATTTATTGCAAATCGGCGGTCTACTAACTATATTAACTAACCAAACTTTAATACAGCTATTTTGATGACAAAAACACCTTTTAACCCGTGACAAAAATAAATACTTTTTCAAATTGCGACTACTTTTTCTTGCCTGGTATTGTAATTTTCAAATGGATAATTAATGACTTGACTTTATGGTAGTTGACGTACTATGGTCATAGTATCAGAAAATTGAAAATTGTTATATACTTGTTAAGGACATTATAATACATTATTTCAATTAAAGTTCGGATAATTATCACGGAGAGTATTGGAGAGGCTGTGTTTAACAAGTTTTATAATTCTAGAAAAAAAAAACTGTCTGAAGTTTTCAAAAAACTAACTAATCATTGATGAATTTGTTCTGAAACACTCTATCAAATAACTTAGACGACGAAAAGTTGAACAGAAAAAGTGTTATTCGCAAATCTGGGTATTTTGTGTGTATGAAGCCTCCGCAGACACAGTATTTGGTAAAAATTATAACTCATATCACTGCAAGGTACCTACTCTTAAATAATCAGGATGGTTCTCTGCTATGTTTGATAAGAAACTGTTTAAGGATTATCGCCATTTCTTAGTTGATTGAGAGAAAATGAGAAGTTTTTTAGTAAAAATATCTTGATTTCGGCGGATACTCTATTAACTTTGTAAAGTTCAATTCATTTAATGTTTTTGTCAACATTTATATTCCATATTGTACTTGAAAGAACAATGAAATCAAACTATGAACACATATCGCCATTTTTGTGTAGAGATCACCTAAATATTTGGATTTGGCCATGGTAGACGATTGATCATATGCCCCTGAATTACCATATTTAAATATTTCACGTGCTATTACGCGCTATTCTGTGAATAGATACAATACAACGATCTTATGAGAGATAATAGCGAACTATACAAGTATACAGTTTTTTTGCTACTGGTAGTATAAAATATCACTTTATAAGATCTTAAAAGCGTGTTGTACAGATAAATATCAAAAACATATCCTCTGACTGAGTTTTATTGTTGTATTTAATTACAAATTTCATGAACAATCGTGTCACATACTAACGTTAAATATATATATAAATATTCACTTTCTGATACTTAATTGTTTTAATCATCACGAAAATCGAAATTAAATATGTTGTATAATATTTTGACGTTTTAAGGCTCATCAACAAGAAAATTTCATAATTTTTCTTGTTTTTTAACATAATATAAAATTAATTATAAAATCACAGTTAATAATAAAAATTGTATATTTCATACAAATTGAACCAAAATCTAAATTCAACTTGTGTGTTTAGTATAGAAATTGACACTCTGTATCATAAAAAATTCATAGCACAGGAACTGCGTTAGCTAAGCGAATTCTCTCAGAGATTGAAAGAAAATAACACATTTTTCTTAAAATTGAATATTGCATTTTTAATTTTTCAAAAATTTGTATACCATGTATATGAAACATACCAAGGTATACTAAGTTTGGTCCTAAGTTTGTAACGCTTAAAAATATTGATGCTATGAACAAAATTTTGGTATAGGTGCTCATAAAATCAGCTTATTAGTCTATTTTCGGTTGTCTGTCTGTCTGTCCGTCTGTCATCACGATTATTCAAAAACAAAAAGAGATATCAAGCTGAAATTATATTATAGCGTGCTCAGGACGTAAAAAGTGAGGTCGAGTTCGTAAATGAGCAACATAGATCATTTGGGTCTTGGGTCCGTATGATCCATCTTGTAAACCTTTAGAGATAGAACAAAAGTTTAAGTGTAAAAAATGTTTCCTATAAAAAAATAAAAAACTTTTGTTTGAAACATTTTTTCGAAACGTCATTGTCTATCCGTGAGAGCGCAAATTATGCACAAATTGTATAAAATGTATTATATGGGTAGGCCAGTTATATGTGTGTAACATGTATGTTTGTGTAATGTGACAGAGTAATTAACACTGTCTATAAATGGTATTTCAACAATTACGTCATGCAATTGTTTATTTTCACTTGTTATTTCAAAAACTTAGCGTCTAGGGAAAAAATTACAATATTACTTTTTTGCTTAAAATTGATCAAGAAATACAAAAAAAATTTTTATTTAGATCAAAAATTTGTGTTTAGCGCAAGATAATAAAGAAATTTACAAATAAACATACATACATACTTACAAGATATACGCGAAAAACATTCCTTCATAGTCGGGTAAAAATGCATACCTAATTCATTATTGAGTTTCATCAGTAAAATATTGACCGCACTTCTTAAAGTAATATTCACCACGACTTGATATTATTGTGTATAGAATGTCACGTGAAGAATTGAGTTGGTGGGATACCCAACACGCATCAAACATAGAAATAATAAAATATTTAATTTATTTTATAGTTTGAGACAAATAAACTTCTTTATTTGTTCGTTGTAAAAATATGCACAAAAACGTCTCATTTTTAATATTTTTATAACAGTCAAGTTCAGAACCTTCATATCATAAATAATTCATAACTCCTGAAATAATATACTTTAAAATGAATTTTACTTACAGTAACTTATTTTGATTTTGATTTATGGAACAGCCACACAAGTTTCTGGAGACTTCTTAGAAGACCAAATACATTGTGACACATTCATTTCTTCCACATCTGAGCTTCTTTTATGCTGTTAAAGTCTAATGAAAGTTATTCCAGAGCATAAAATCATGAGTCATGCCCATACCGTTTTCCCTTTCAAAATTAGTGTTACGTATCGAGATAGCCAGATACTTAAAATCTACAAACAATAAAGGTAAAGGTTTAAATTTTCCTTACCACAAGTATATTTTCATCTTAAGTTATTCATAAGCAGATTTGCAAAAAAAGCTTTTGAATAGTTAATATGAACAATTTAAGTCTCGATCCCAATTTATCGCATTATTTATTTGATGATGTTTTGCAATAATTAGGCTATAGGTGATTCCATATATGTGTTTTACCACCGTTCCGCTGATAATTTCATCTATCAGCTACTCAAAAATACAAGCCCATCACAACTATTAATTAAAATTTTTTGTTGCCACAGCGGGAATTGAACCCGCTACCCCAAGCATATCGCGGACGGAACGCCTTAACCAAGGGCGACTGCGAATATTGCAGTAATTAATATCTTGAGATAAACATAGGCGATTAAGTCGGAAAAAATTTATTGCATTGTTTCTTTGATTATGTTTTGCAGTAATTAATATCTTGCGATAAATATAGGCGATTAAGTCGGAAATTCGGGAATATTAAAAATCAAATTTAAAGAGATTATCGACATTTATAAAGATTGTAAATTTTTATTTAAATAAGAGAACAATTCTTTGTTGTTGTTTTTTCGTTCACTAGAGAAAATTTTTTATCACGTAAACACAAATGGTCATTAAAAAATCAAATGTGATTGTCTTACGTTAATTTTTATGAATGTGAATAACTTCTATAGCTTATGATATAGGATTAGAAGTTATAAATATTTTTTAAAGTGTCTATTTACACACTAACAGTAAAATCATGTACACGTTAAAAATTATATTCACTTTAAAATTGTGGTCCGTGTTTTTATGTCGTAAGGACATAAAGAGAGATTTAGAGACCAGAAGATTATTTAGAGGAGAGATTTAGAGACCAGAAGATCATTCCATTACAAAAGAAAGTAGGTACTATGAAATTTTCGCCCTATTAGCACAGTTGGTTAAAGTAAAGGGTTCGATTCCCGCCGTCGCAACAAAATGAATTTAATTAGTAGTTTTGATGGGCTGGTGTAGTGCATGGTATATGCATGAAAGAGGTGCACTAAGCCTCTAAAATTGAGGAGCTGGTAAATGAAATTATCAGCGGAAAGGAACACATATATGGTATCACAATGGGCTCCATAGGCTAAATGTGTACTTCGTGGACAGCCAAATCGTTCAACTTTCCTTCTCTGATTAATTTTTACTGCAGAGAGGTCATTCAAGTCGATTACCTCCACTATTTTTATGAACTTTTTTTAAAGATTTGTTTGTTGGCATGTAAATAGACACAAAAGTTTTTAAAAAATGAAGAATGCAAAATGAAATCAGGCTAATTTAAATTTACTTATAAAATCCAAACTTAAGTAGTATATTTTTTATAAAAAGACGTATTTAAATAAATAAAAAGATTAAATTAATTATAATACAATACATCATTAGAATAATAAACTTAAAAGAATTATATTATTTTATTTGTTAGAATTATAATGCAAAAAAAAATAAAATATTTATGAGAAAATTATTTGTCATATCAAGAGTAATTAAAAATCTACTACCTATGCAATTTTATTCGAATAATATTAATGAAATAATTAATTACTTTACTGTTAATTTTATGTATTTTTTTAATTTATTGTCATTTATAAATAGCCATGGAGGGAAGAGGGGGCTTTTTTTAATAACCTTTTTTTTTTAAATTAATGTTGATTCTTAACTTAAGGCACATATAAATTATGTAAGAATGAGTTCGACTAAGCCATCGAAGGCTCCGTGACATTTATCAATTTTACATCACAGTTTAAGAACTCTTAACTCTGGGGAAAATCCACCAGAGATTTTCAAAGCCATTGCTGTTAACAGATCATCAATCGAGCACACTTATGCAAGGTGCCTGCGGCTTCCCACTTGCATAACTACAACGATGTTGGGTCTGACAACCGATAAGCCCGATTATATTTATAAAACAAGATCAGGTATAGATTGTAATACCATCGATAAAAAAGTGATGGTGTTTCGTTGCCTTCTTACGTTTTAAGAATCATGAAATTGTATAAATATGGGGATCGATTCAGTAAAAATCAAATCAAAATCGTTTACCAATGAAAGAAAACATTCAAGTTTGTTCTTTATAAAAATATAATTCTTAAACTTAGGATACGGTATCCTAAAGGAGGTGAATTTTTTATCGATAAAAAAATCAATAACATAAAAAAAAAAAACAATTAAAGCTATTTTAATTAGTTTTTAATTAAATGATTACTTTTTGATTAACAGTATATTAATCAATATTTTCAGGCGTGTTTTGTATTTCAATCAATTGAAAGTAAATACGTACCTAAATCGGATATTTCATGAGAAAAAACTTTTCCACTTTTAAGAAAAGTCATTACTATTTGTGGAGGCGGTAAAAGGATATTTTTCAAGGACTTTACATTGGAGTCATTAAATCCAGCCTCTCTTTAAAATCTTCCACAGCAAAGAGTTACATTCCACGGTATATTTGGATAGTTGATTTGATACTTGTATCGTAATGAAGACCGGCATTTATCAATTTTAAACTGGTAATGTTGCTTAAAATTTCCCGGGTTCTGTAATGAAAAAGCGTTTCCCTGAATTGTGGCCTTGTTCAGTGCTATCGAGTTTTTTAAGCGTTACTTATGGCTAAAATTAGTACATTTTAAACAAGTTTCAATTCTGAAAGTAATATTAATAATAAATGTAACCCTTGTAAAATGTTGCCAGTGTCCAAAAAGGCTTAGCAACATTCCAAATGCCACATGAATTTTTAGAGGTGAAAATTTGGTTTAAACATTATTCTTAAATCTTTATCTCCGGCCATTTTGTAATCGTAAAACACGTTTTGTAAACATAAAAGTTACTATAAAATTTGCAAAAGATTTCATTTTATTTTTTCACAAGTTAAAACAGAATCTAAAAAAGATGTATTTAAAATATTTTGTGGACCCGTTCCTGAACAAAGTCAGTGACCAATGGGCAAACACACACAATACAATATACAATACATGGCTATATAATATTCAGGTATATGTATATGTATTATTAAATACTTATAATACTCATCAGCTGTCCTCCGCCTGCTTGGCTTGGTTATAATACGAACCCCTGGTGTGGTAACAGACGATGTGTTGATACCAAACTATTGTAGTAAAACTTGTAATTAACCATGTTTATCTTTTCAAATCAATCTCTTTCTTTTCATGTATATATCTGTATGTATATAGAATTTTCTATTTTACTCCCCTATTCTGTCTAGTAAACAACTCCCCTCCCTTCTCTTTAACAACAATCCAACCTATTATTTAATACCTATAATTATTTTATGTCTACATCCGTACCGACGTATTACTCTTTAAAAAATTTATTCTTTTACATTTTAAGTTTATGACAAATATTTCTTCGAAAATGTCAAAGATGAATATGGACTATGTTTGTCGCAAAATTTAGATATATACCCAAAAGAATTTTCACCAGCTTAAAAAATATCTCTACGATTGAAAAAATCACTAATGTCAAAATGTCAATATGGCAGTAATAAGCAGGCCTAAATTAAAAAAAAAAAAAAAATATACAGTATTGATCTAGGGAATGACTAAAATAGACCACTAAGAGAGTGGGTTATTGTTTATTAGTACAAGAATATAAGATATTGATTTGGGGAAATGACACAACTTTTTGTGTTGGTTTGTAAAATCCAAGAATCAACTTGATAATGCAGAGAAATATTTAATTATAAGGACAATAATTAATTAATAGTAATTTTCATAGTATTTATTTACAAATTGTGATAATTTTCCTATAAATAGAGGGCTGTTAGAGATGAAATTTTATTAAGATTAAGGAATCATCATTGGAAACTGTTGTCTATTTCTTTATCGCCGAGAAATATTATTTTTCGCCAGGTTTCGTACTAGTATTAAAGAAGACGAACGCATGGAATACACAATATTAGCCAAAATTTATCCAAATCTCAATTGTCGCTATCTTATTCCCCAAGGCTGTTTTATTCTGCTTTAAAGTTATTACATAACGGAACCTTTAAAATTATTTTTAAACGTTATTGTTGATAATTTACAAAATTTAATGGAATAAGTATGTTACTAATAATTAGTAGCTGTAAGTTTAACTTAGAAGGTCACATACTGGACCCAGGTATTTAATGGCTCCAAGGACGTAAGACTATTACAAAAACACAAAAAAATATTGACCATAGCTAACATATTATTAAACTTATTATATTCATTTTTCAACAAAAAAATTATAATAAGCACTTTAACAAAGTCGGTGAAAAAATTCATATAAAGAAATATGAACTCATAAATTTACAAAACTGTCATATTTTCAAACAGAAAAAATTATGATTTATTTGTCACTCCAAACCAAAAAAGCAACTAAAATTTCACAATGATTATTTTTTAAAGAATTGTTTATGAATTTTCAAAACGTAAATTTCACAAAACCGGTATGTAAAATTTCCAAGGCCATTACGTGATAAATATTTGTAATTAATATTCAATTAAAAAAGTTATAGATAATGATAAACTTAAATGATTAGGTATAGATTCTAAATTCAAATCATTTCTGTTCGTCTTGTGTGGGCTGATGAATATATATATATTTTTTTTACAATAGGCCATGCTTTTTTTTTAGTGTACTACTTAAATTAAATTTAAAATCGTCAACTGTGTAGTTTATTAAGTAGTAAAATAAATACACTAGCAGGATGGAAATCCGTATCACAAAATAATAAACAATATGTAAAAATTTTTAATTACGACGTAAGTCAGAAAATCGTTTAATTAGGTAGTTAAAAGTCATTCCCAAATAAACATTTGAATAGAAAAAATATGTTAAACTACGATATTTCTTTGGCACCTACGATTTGATAAATACTAAATATACAAACAGACAATAAAAAAAGTCTTTGATGGCAGACAAACTTTTGTATAACACTAATAAAAAGAATTACTACAATATTCTGAGAAAAACATTCCGAAAATAAATGGCAGTGATCAGTGATTGTTTAACATGAGAATCATCGCAAAATAATCAGCCTGTGAATGGAAAAGCTTTGAATTAGTTCATATATTTGGGAGCCTAATTATACAAATCTACGAATCGAATAATGAATGAGGCTATTTGTAAGGAAGTACGGATGCACATTCATCAGGAGCAGTTTGCATTTAACAGGTTGGCTGATAAGTCCCCGGTCTGACACATAGATGGCGTCGCTAGTATTAAATGCATATTATTTTTATATAGTACCAACCTTCAAATGATTCGTGTCAAAATTTGACGTCTGTAAGTCAATTAGTTTGTGAGATAGAGCGTCTTTTGTGAAGCAACTTTTGTTATTGTGAAAAAAATGGAAAAAATGGAATTTCGTGTTTTGATAAAATACTGTTTTCTGAAGGGAAAAAATACAGAGTCCGGAAACTCATTATCAAGCCAAGTTTTTGCTTCCACTGTATTTTTTCCCTTCAGAAAACAGTATTTTATCAAAACACGAAATTCCTTTTTTTCCATTTTTTTCACAATAACAAAAGTTGCTTCACAAAAGACGCTCTATCTCACAAACTAATTGACTTACAGACGTCAAATTTTGACACGAATCATTTGAAGGTTGGTACTATATAAAAATAATATGCATTTAATACTAGCGACGCCATCTATGTGTCAGACCGGGGACTTATCAGCCAACCTATTACAAGCATAACCAAATTGAAAAAAATTCAAAGGCAGTAATTCAGAATATATTTGATAAATAAAACTTGAAGATACGTGTATAAATGAACTCAATTCCAAAATTTTAAAATAATCAATGATTCATTTTCTGTACCTACGAGTGTATATTTATTTGTACTATTCATAAATGATTTTAATATATTCGTTAGATATTAATCAAAAACATTGTGCCCGGCCACTTTTTATGAATAATTTTTAATTAATCAAATTATTTTTATTCCTTTCAGTTGTAAGTTTAAAAAAAAAAAAAAAAAGACATAAAATATCTTTAATTTGTAGCCATCACGCATTGAGAAAAAAAGTGTAAATTGTATTTTGATTATTAAGTGAAAAAAGAACACTTTTTTTTTGTTTGTTTTGGACGGAAATAAATTCATTTTTATGGAATTTTAAATAGGATATTTTGACACGAATATAAATCGAATCATACCTACATGAACATTGATTGAAGTTTTAATTATTTGATAAGAAGACCTTGGCTTCAGACAATACCAGTACCAGCTTTTGCTTTGAACCAGTCGCAAATGGCAAGTAAAGTAATTTCTCTCGAAACGTGTTTTGGTCTTTTTAAATCGTTATCCTATCTTAAAGATTATCAAAAGAGCAAATCATATCAAATATCAATTTTCAATAAAATTATTCGAAGATACGTATTAGGGACTTTTTTTTCCGTCTTTAAACATTACCAACAGTCTTGTAAAACTATTTAAAGTTCGTTACATAGCTTTTGGATTTCAACAAATGTACACTTGGTCTTTTGAATCCCAACGACACCTGGTACCTACAAAAAGTAACACCAATTTTATACCTACAAATCTTCAAAAACTTACAATGGATTTTTAATTATTTAAAAATGACCTTATATAACTCCTCCCTAAAATGGAGGTAATACTTTTCGTATCATAAACATGGCCGAAAATTTAATTTTGAAAAAGTAAGGCTTGTATACCTTTTTTTTTTTTTTAAATATTATCTTCCCGCATAAAACCTTCAAATAAATGCTACAAGTGTACCTAATAGATAATTTAATTATTAAAAATTATTTAATTGTAGTTATTTTGAAAAAATATCGACCTTGAAAAACATTTTAGAAATTTTATTTGAAAACATTTCAAATAATACAAATTTTTTATTTATCAATTACATGGTTTTTTTTTCTGATAAAACCGCAATTCTATGGTTTGATAACCAAATTCATTCGATTGACGTCATTACAGACATAAAATATATTTTAAAATCTGATGTCCACCTGAATTTACGAAACACAAAAATTATTTATAGTTTTTTAATTCATGAATAAAAATATATAATTTTTACATTTGGTTTTTAAACCTTGGCATTCATATTAGAAAATCATAAAAACATAAATTACGTGAGTGAACTCTTCAAATAGATCTCACAAGTGGAATAATATTTATCAAACATTCTAATTAATTAGACGTTAGAAAAATTATTGATGAAAGGATGATTCAAGAAAAACAATCATTTATTGTTTAATAATAAAAAAGTAAATTTTTATTGTAATAGGAAAAAGTCCTTCAGACATGGTGTTGCCAAGTATATTATCACTTTCAGATCAGTAAATTTTATAAAATTAAATCAGTAGACACAATTTATAAAATTTTCTTTGTATTTTTCAGAAATATTCGATTAAGAACGTTTTTTTTCTGAGGAAAGAGTTAAAAACTAGAATAGGTATCAAATTTAAAAAAAAGCTTCTATTTAACTTATTACGAAACTTAAAAGAAAAAAATTTATCTTTTTAAAAGTATTCGAAACAGACATTAATTAATAAAATTTCGAAAGAAAACTTTAATAATAAATTAAAATATAATTTTTAACCAATCAAGGCCATTTTTTTATTACGTTCGATTATGTATTTTGTTTTATTCAAAAAGAGCAACAAATTTTAGAAGGAAAAATTTTCTCCAATTTTATTTATTTAATAAGGAACTAAAATGAATTATCGATTCTTTAACTGAACTCCATCATTTATCACGTTTTATTTAGTTAATGAAAACCGAAATTTCTAAAATTTTGAACTTGTTAATAAAAAATGGTTTTAACAACTTAACAAAACCTGAGGTTACTTGTCATTTTTCAATAGGGAATAAAATTTCAAAAATATTTAAACCTTGTTTCCTAATCTATAAAAATTTATTATGCAAAAGAAATTTAAAGTATTTGAATGACCGGGCTTTGTTTGTTATTGTTATCGTAAGTCGTATTTTTTCGAAACGAAACCTAGCTAGAGCGATTCTTCACCTTTTCGCCTTCGAAACCCCCTATATACTAAATTTCATGAAAATCGTTGGAGCCATTTTCGGGATTCAAAATGTATATACACAAGAATTCTTCTCTCTTGAAAAATCGTTTTATTTTGATAATAATAATCAAAACATTTAACAAAATAATTTGTAAGAAACTTCGCTAATTAAAAACAATATAACAGAAGTCATGTGATGTAATATAAACAATCTCATACATTGTTATTTCCTTTTAAAAAGGAAGATTTACCTTAAAAAATGCCAAATGAATCTATGAATTATGGTCTCATAATTCAAAATATAAAAAAAGAGCGTCCGACATTCGAGGTATACGTTCGCGACGGACAAACAAACGCATACAATACATGCCTAAGGGGATGAATTGTTTTTATTTTTGTTCCAATCTATTATTATATTATTTAAAAACCCACCATACCGGTAAAGGGAAATTGTTGACAGACGACATCCTTTTAAAAATAATTCTCTCATACTAAAGAGAAAAATTGTATTGAGTTTTGCACACAAAAAAAATATTTCGCGCGCAAATTATATTCGATGGAAAAATGATAGTAGCTCTGGTGTCCGTTGTGTTGAACTATCAAGTTTGCTTGAAAATGATAGAGATGTCTCTCGTTTGAGGGTTGTAACGACGCAACGGGATGCTGTTGATTCTTACATTTAACACCAGAGTATGACACTGTCGTCGTTATACAAATGCGTCGTTCATCTAGTATAGGATGGTGTACACATATATCCAAGAATATAGAACACATCTTTATGATAGTTACTTTATATTATACAAAATGTTGAAATAAATTTTTTATTTGATTCTTCATAAAACGTTTGAGATAATAATACTTTGTGTTTAAAAGAGAAAATTTTTATATTTGAAAAATTATTCTGGACTGTTTGCAAACAAGAGGCGTAATGCGATTTCTGCATCTTTTGCTAAGGTTGTTGCCAAGTAGCGTAAACCGCGGAGGTAGCATTAAGAATCGCGAAAAATATTACTCCATTTGAGCATTGTTATTTCAAACTACGATTGAGCTTGGTCTAAAGTTTTTAAATGAATTCTGAACTCTTTAAGGAGGAAATATTTTTGAGGATTACATTGCTTTTTGGAGAACCAACATATATCGATAATTTTAGTGTGGAAATATGTAAGAAATTTGAAATTAAAATCTATTTATTATCCTACAATCCGCAAAAAATTTTAATAATAGCCGTTTGAAAATTTTGTTTATCGTTATCGTATATCAGGAATAAATATCGCGTTACTAGTAATTTGCTTTTTCTGTAGCACAGCTTCTACGTTTAAACTGTTATGTGAAGTTGCTTGGAAGAACGAATGAAAATTTTGTATTAATGAAAATAATACAAGTACCTCTTCAAAGTATTTTTTGCTTGTAGGTGCCCAAAACTTTGTTTATGAGCTTACAACAAAAATAATAATTTTATTTTGTCTACTCTTAATTTTTTTTTCGTCTTCAAAAAGGAAGTTTCTTATTTAACAATAAATCATAAAATGAACAGTTAGTATAGACAAGCAAGGTTGCCAACTTAATCGAACTTAACCAGAAACTATATAGAAACTAAAATGTTATAATACTAGAGGTAAACGAGTCGAATATACGTATACATATTTCTCTTCATCTTCACGTTATGTTCTCAGTTCAATGGTAAATCGTTGTAGGCGGATTATAAAACGTTTAAATCGAACATTGAACAGGCGGAGTTGTGCATCTCTCTATGTAACAATCTTCAAAAACATCACTACAATATTTGTTAGAAAAAGAATAATTATTCAGTCTTCTGTAAGAACATTTATTTATTTTTTACTTCTCAGGACGTAGTAGGTAGTAGAAAGCTTTGTGATTAGTTTAAAATATAAAACGAATAATAATTTCTTGAAATAAAAATACGAACTATTCGAGTCTCTTAAAACGCGTCTAGTTTTTTCGTTAAGGGAAACTTTTTGGATAAAACCATTAATGAAAGTATAGTTAGAGACATGAGACAATGCAAGCTAGGTCCAAAAATCTTTTCCAATGGTCCCAATTTTCCCAAAAACTAGCTTAGCAATTTCCAAATTAATCGAAAGCCAATCTCTAAATTTTAAAAGCATGAATTCCCTCACAGTCTGTTTTGGAACAACCAATAGCTTTAATTGACCAACTTTGCAAGTGACAAGACTGCCTTTTTATTTTTGGATTTCTGCCCATAAAACATTGCTAAATTTTCTATGAACATAGCTTTTATGATTGTTTATTTCACAAAATTCGATTCGAGCATTCTTAAATGATAGGTAGAAAGTATAAGTTAGTAGGAATGTTTCAAATTCTTTTAACAGTTTCAAGAAATATTGTTCTAAATATAGTAGGTTAGGCTCGGTTAGGTTAAATTGGCTGTCCACGAAAGACACATTTAGGCTATAGAGCAAATTGTGATACCATATATGTGTTTTACCACAATTCCGCTGATAATTTCATTTATCAGCTCCTCAATTTCAGAGGATGAGTGCACCTCCTTCATGCATATACCATGCACTACACCAGCCCATCACAAGTATTAATTAAAATAATTTTGTTGCGACGACGGAAATCAAAAACGCTACTCTAAGCATACCGCGGACGGAATTGGTTACGCCTTAACCAACTGAGCTAATAGGGAGAATTGATACGTTAAATTGCTAAATATAGTAGCAAATAAATATTTCTAAGAGTCAAAAGATATTTAGTTTTCCGCAGTCAAATAAATATTTTCTTGAATTAAGTATTAAGATCGTTGACCCATGAAATATATACTTGTTATAAGAGCATCAATAGCTAAGTGAACGCTTTTTTTTTCAATCCAAATCCAAGAGTTCTTTTACTGTGCAAGGCTTGGGTTTTGTAACTAGAAATATATTTGCTAGATTCCTTAGTAGTGAATTTTATTCCAAAATCAGATATTGCATCGGACGAAACAGTGAGGGAAAATAAATGAAAAAATAAATAAATAAAATTGGAGAAAGCAAAGTACAAACAATAGGTAGAAAATTTTATAAATGAAATGACCATTTGATTTTCGAATAAAATATATCAGATAACGACTTATGAGACCGGAAATCTGTTCCATAGTGTACCGTCGGTGTCCCTTGGGATAGATTTCCTACAACTAAATCTAAAACGTTTCTATATAAATGTATATGTGTGTGGTTGTGTATGGATGAATTTACTTTATTTTCTCCATTTTCACACTGGTAAATACTATTTTGGTTGATTCAAAGTTTTTCTCCTTTAGTCTCACTTTTTTGTTTTTCGTTGTGTGATATACTTATAAATGATTATTATTGGAAAGCGATTTACTTATAAATTTGGGTGATTTTTCATATATTTTCGATAATATTTTTCTATTTATCGAAAAACGTAAACTAATTTATTTCTATGAAATTCGTTTTTATTTTATAAATAAAATTTGTTTGTAAAGTAAATTATCTAAATTGATGTTTTATACATTTTCAGGTTATTCGATATGAAACACATATTCAAAACTAAAATTTCTTTATGCGAAATTTATGTAAATATCTCTTTAATTAAGATTACTAGACAAGATATTTGTCAATATTTAGTTTACGCTGTATGCATCATAAAAATCATCAATTATAATCGAGAGACTATGATAATCGGAAGACAATTATAAATATCGCATACGTGATTAAAAGTAAACAAACCAAAAATAATAATCGGAAATATATATTTTGGATATTGCCTAAAATTAGGGAAGCCGAAGAATAAATAACAAACACTCAATTGCTACTTATTTTCATGTCCCTAAAATTAGCAGATCTTATCCACAAGAAATTCGTGGGAGAGAACTAACATTATTTTTATTTTAGATGAAATGCGAGAAATTATTATCCTTCCAAATTAAATCGAAGACCTAATAGTTAGATATATAGTGTAACGCAAAGTTTTTGTTTGAGGTCAAATATTTTCCTTCGTTTATTATCCTAAAAAGATTTGAATATTTTGCAAATGAAGTCTTGAAAATCTTCAAATATTCATTTACTATCCAAAAACGTTGCTAAATAACCTCCAAATCAAACTATTTGTTTTCAAGAATAAATTAGATTTTCGCTTAAAACTCTGATTGCGTCGACTATTTAAAAAAGATAAATTGGTCCGAAAGTTACAATTACTCGAAAAAGTTATTATAAATACTTTTATAAATTCTAAAAAGATACTCACTTTTGAGAGTTGAATAATTTTTCCAGCATATTTTCTCAAGTTATGTTCACTTATACTAAAACAAAAATCCATTATCTCTTTAAAACAAAAGCACTTCTTTAAGATCACTATATTTAAAAATAACATGTATACAGTAGGAAATCAATTTTGACAGTGATATCTTAATCGAAATAAACTTTTTTTGCCATTGTTTTGTTCGTAAAAATTATGTACAATGAACAAAAAAATGTAAAAACTTTAGGGGGTGAATATTATTATTATTATTATACATAAAATTCAGAAGTGAAAGTTTTTAAAAATATGTAAAAATGATAAAAAAAAACGGGACAATTTTTACCTTTAAAAATGTCATAAATTTTAAAAACTTATAAAATATTGCTAAAGAGAACAATAGAAAATTTTTAGAAAACCGTTTTTATTTTTATGTTTTTTTTTTTTTTTTTTTTTTTGGGTATTACGTAAAAATTTTGTTGAAACGTGTAAATCTTTGTATCGTATTTATTTCAACAATTTTAGAAAGTTTTTTTTTTTTGGTTCAATTGATTTTTTTGCAGTTTTTAAACAAAATTTTTCAAAAAGTTAGTTTAGTTTTTGTTCAGAATCAAACAATAGTTTATTTGTTAGAGTTACACGATTCAGTTTAAGTAAAAAAGCTGATTTCAACAAAAGGTGTCGCTCAGTGTTTTTGGTATATTTTACAAAAATAAAACAGTGAAATTTCTTAGTTGGAGGTCTAAAAGTGTAGAAAATTTAATCAATTTTCTTGAAGTGATTCATTATTAATTAGCATTTTAGAAGTGGTATTAGAAATGCTAATAATATAAAATATGGTTATGCAAATTTTAATATTCAGATATTGTAAAGATAAGAATTTACGATAAATTGTACCGTATTTGTGAAATTATGAGCACATTCTTTCAAGGCCTTTCCTCGTTAAGAAAACATACAACGGTACTAGGATTTATTTTCGAAAAAAAATTATATATTGGTAAGACTGTTTCATTATTAAAGAAAAGCTTTAAATCATTTTCGTGCGAGTGCCATAGCAGAAGGTAATATAGCAGAGAACCATTCTAACTTTAGCAGCTTCTTACATATTAGCTCATTTTTTTGTTTCTAGGATTTGATGATTAAATGGAAGCGTTCAGAATTAAATAAGTATTTTCTTTATCGATAGGGAGTGTGTGAATATATTATTTCCATGCACTTCCACCATAATATAATGTTAAAATAATTATTAAAAATTGAAAAAATTTAAACCAAATTGTAGATTTTCGATTTAATGTCGAATTTTTTTATACTTTTAAAACTAAACTTGATATTAATCAATTTTAACTTGCACTAAGTTAAACTCTGAAAATCAGTCCTACATCGTTCCGTCGTCGTTTTAAAATAATTTCATCTATATTTATAACTTATTTAAAACCAGGGAAGAATAAAATTAAATAAAGAAAAACAAATGCAGCAAAGTTGTTTCGATTGAAACAAACAAAAAAACAAAAATTTTTGTAAAACAACATCTTTAAAAAACAATTAACATACTTATTTATCAACAACATTATACATCCAACCAATGCAATGTATAAAATTATAATTACATTTTATGCTAATAATTTTAATAAATAATAATAATATTTAAAAGAAACATAAGGGTATTTAATAAATAATAAATATAATAATAATAATTACAATTTATAATATATCTGACTTTAATAAAATGCTTCAGTGCATTTTTAATACATAATAAAAAACACTAAATTAAAAAAAAAAAAATTAATTTCAAAGTAAAAGAAGAGTGAACTAAGTTTTTGTTTTTGTTTTGTAAACAATTTCACATATAACGCGAAACAGGATACAAATAATTGTCAGTCAATCTCTCGTGTAGAAATAAAACTTGATAGACGCCAGAGTAAAAACTTATTTCATCAAGTAAGTTCGTACATAGATAGGAAATATTTTCATTACACTTTTATTTGGAAGTCAATTAATTGCAGAAAAATTAAAGTTAGGTTAGGTTTGGTTAGGTTATATTGGCTGTCCACGAAAGACACACTTAGGCTAAAGAGCCCATTGTGATACCAATTTGTGTGTTTTACCACCTTTCCGCTGATAATTTCATTTATTAGCTCCTCAATTATTTTCAGAGGCTGAGTACACATCCTCATGCATATACCATACACTACACCAGCCCACCACAACCATTACTCAAATTAATTTTTGTTGTGACGACGGGAATTGAACCCGCTTTCTTAGGCATACAGCGAACGGAATTGGTAACGTCTTAGCCAACTGAGCTACTAGGGGTTGCCAAAAAATTAAAGTTAGATCTCTTATTTTTTGTAAGTTTAAAATCTTCTTACGCAAATTAATCACGAGTTAAAATTTTGTTTCATTATTGACGAATCATGTTATTTTGCTAGTATTTAGAATGAATCGTATCCTTTTAACTAAAAAGTTCCACAAGTGTTGAAAAACTTGTATATATTAACATTTTTGAATTTTATGAAACCTCAAAAAACTAACAAGATATCATGCGAAGAAGTATAGCAGTTTTTTAAGGTTCTCAAATCTCCACTAGCCAATGTATATTTTATCCAACTAATCCAATGGCGTCAAAAAATCCATTTTAACATAATATAACTCAACCTTATAAACCCTAATCGAACTCTACTTACAAAGATATTGTGTGCCGGTGTTTTTTGCTCTAAAGCTCGAATTATTTCAACTAAATAAATAAAATTAGCTATTTCTTCAATATCTTAAATTTCTTCCTTCCTTTAACGAAAAAATTGTTAAAATCCAGTTGCACGACTTGCATGGCAATTACATTTCTATGTGCTTACCTACTATATGGTTATATTGTTTTAATAAATAAGCAATAAAAGAAGTATACATTGTTGAGTGCTTTTTATTTCTATATTATTTCTGTGTGTATATAATCAAAACAATCAAACCTTTGAAATGATATTCTAAGAATTTTATCATGTTTCTATAAATATTTGATTTTAATTTATTATCGTTTAATAAAGATTCCGTTTTTTATTTATTTTTATTTTAAACATTTTATTATGTGTTTTTTTTATTGATATGATGTTATTACTACTGTTTAACAATCTATTTTTTTTAATTTTTATTCTTTTCTTTTCTGTATCTCCTGCATGTTGTATTTTAAAATTTAAATTACGTTTTAATAATTATTGTTTTGTATTAATTAATATTTTAAATATATTTGTAAAGTTAAATTCACACGTATGTAATATTATTTATTGTTGGTCTTGGAAACAGGGACTTTGATTCATTTTATTCTTTTAAATCTTTGATTTTTTATGCCTCAAAAAAATAAGGAAATTTGAAAGAAAGTTTTCATTTAATATAATAATCATAGTGCTTAATTTAAAAACATACGAAAAACTGAAATATCTTTTACATGATTGAGTCTGATATTTCCATCCGATTGGTATCTTCGCCATTATAATACCTAATATATGCATACCTTTACCACAAATCTATTATGTTAATAATATATCCTGATTCGTTTACAGCTAGAAAGATTGAAATGGAAATATTTTTTTCCTGTGTTAATTATCAAATTTTCTTGGTTTGGTTATTAAAATCATTTTGATGCTTATTTTCTAATATTTAATCATTTAATCAGCCACCAAATAATACGTGGAAGCAATTCTTGAACCACCTTGTTTGCTTTAATTTTCACTATCAAAAATTTCAAAATTAAAGTTGATAATAAAACGAAAAAACCATTAACTTTCAATAATCTGTTTCCGTCTCTTTCATATGAAACGGAGTTTCATGAGAATTTTCTATGACGATTCATTTAATTGACATCATTTCTATTATATCTTCCTCTTTGCCTAGTTAAGAGTTTCAAACATTCATAATTAGCAATTAACTAAAGATTTTAGGGATCTTCATGGCGATTAATTGAAGTTATATCTTCCTCTCTGCTTAATTAATAGTTTCCAAAATGCATAGTTTGCGTATATCTAAAAACTTTTATCTAAAAACTTTTATAAGCCAACTTGCTTTCTTTGTGCACGAAGTCGAAATTATTCGCTTGTAGTGAAAATACTAAAGTCGTGTCTATTACGAAGTAATTTAGTATCGTACCTCCCAAACATGGATCCATCTTAGTCTAACCTATTTTTTTTCGATGACTTCTTTAGTTGGGTAGGTGAATGAAAACTATTTTTCCTTAAAATCTGATGCCTTTTGAAGATTATCCTGTGCCTATTCTAGCTTTAAAAGGGTTTTATCGTTAGTTAGTCACATTCCAAAAAAATTAAGTAGAATTATTGTAATCTTTAACATATTCCTGTCAGATTATAGAACGCACTTTTGCAGCACTTTGCAAAGATTGGAAATTTTTTGAAATTATATGTTAGGAAAATTAAAAAAAAATCAACTGTCTAGAATGAAAGTAAATTGAATTATATAAGTCTATTATATAGATTAAAACTAAAATCTATGTAGAAGTTTATTAGATGAAAGAACCAAACAGATTTGAAAGTACATACATCGAGTATAGTTTTAGATGAAAATATTTTATATAATCTGTAGGTAGAACATTAAAGTGTATTGAGCAGTAACCAAGTTGCGGAGCGGTATAGTATGTAAGTAACGAGAAATCAAAGTTAATATTCGTGTTCAGAATTTGTAATCATGTTTTTGAATTGAGTTTGTACGATTTTTAGTTTCCGACATCATCGTCGTCTTTAGAATTTATATAGATATATGTGTAGGATTTGAACCATTCTGAAGACGGCGTACTAGTGTGTATGTGAAGGTTTATATGTCTATCCATCTATCTTATATCTCTTCACCACCTTTCAAATATATTTACTGACAGATCATCTTAATGGATGTTCGTATGGTTGTGAGATGAATGTTGCAGTAATTCTGAAAAACTTGTACGCTAGTACAGATAAAATTTATAAATAAACTTGCTTAAGAAAAGAAATATATGTATTAAAAAAATATACCAAATGAAATTTTCAAAGCATTGTCGGCCCTATAGTGTGGTATCTAATTAGTTTCTATGTTAATTCAGCACTCTGTAAATGAGTATGTTTTCTTTTCTGAAAATAATAATAAAATATTTCTGATATCCAGTAGTATTCTAAATGTCATCGGTTCAAATCCGACTCGAGGAAATCTTTCTTTTTTTTTTTTTAAATAAACCTATTAGCAGGTATAAACCTTTTATTATTTTTACCTGCTCATGTAGTTGTGACAATCACATCAGTATTTTGTAATAATATTTATTAGTGGTAGAACCAATAAAAAGAAACTGGTTTAAAACTATGTTGCATTTCAAAACAACAATATTTGAAATTTTTTAGACAGTGTATTACTTTCATAGAAACATATCATATTCGTGGCACCATTCGCCATATTTGGTATCGCGAGGAGGTTGAGACAATCTCATATCGGTTGGTATTAAGGTTTTTTTTCAGTGTAAATATCTTGTGTACTTGAAATACATGCATGTCTTTTTTTGAAACTATATGTAATGTTTAATGTTTTCGACGATCAAATTTATCAATTTGATTACGAACAGACGGTGCTATAATTATATAAGTATTCGCTGATGTATATGTCTTCGTTACATGTTACATGCGACTTTGGTAGGTACCTAGTTTTAGTGACGGCATTTTTTGGTACATCTTGTAGAATTCAGTAATTATTTAAAAAAAAGTCGTAATCGATATTAAATCATTTTCTTTTCTTAATTAATTAAATTTTTTTAAATTAATTAATATATATCAATTAGTTCAAACATTATGTATCAATAATTATTTTTAATGTATAATAAATTCAATTTTTATTTTTTTTAAATAAATAAAATATGTACAAGATTAAACCAAACTGATATAGTTTAACGTCGAATTGTCCGTTATATATATATATATATATATATACGTTAGTTTGTTCTTGACTATAGTAATATAGATAGATATACTTGTTTTACCTTATTATAGGTTGAATATTTCGTATTTTATTTTATTTATCTGAACGCAATCTCTATTAGGAGTTTATTGATTGAGACATTTTAATTCAGTTTATATATCATCTATGTAATGGTATTCTGTTTACGGTAGTTTTAATAAGGCTTGATTCAATTGAAAAATATTTTTCTTTTATTTATTTTTTTTCAATATTGTTTTCACGTTAAAAAACTAATTAAATATAATTAGTTATTATTTTTTAAATAAATACATTTAATTAATGTTCTGATAGAAGGCTATTATTTTCCACCTGAAAATCCAACTGAACACGAATTTATGAAAAAATTACAAAATGAAGATAAAAGAATTATTTTAAAAAAAATGATATCTTTAAATTTTAATTATTATCATTTTAGAAAAACAAAACACATGGCAGTTTGATGTTATTCGATCTTCAGCCAGATTGATTATCACAAAATGAAAACGAAACAAACAAAGTTTAAATTCCTCGATTATTATTAAGACATTTACAGGGATTCTTACGATTATAATTGGCCTAATCAGAATATTATTGATCTGACCTCTAAAGGTAATCAGAAAAACTTGTGACTTTAAAAATAACATATATTTTACAAATTATTAATTTATTTTTTCCTTTTCAGGTGAGTGGCGTCAAAATCAATTAAAAATGTGAGTAATTGGGTTGAGTTTATATCCTAGTCTGTTGTATTCACACCCTCCGTGAGTTTTTTTGGAGGTGCTTCCATGGTAACGATACACTATTTTAATTATAGAATTGTATGAATGCATATATAATTGTATGGATTGCATTTATGACTTACATTGAAAATTTTATATTATTGTCTCACAAATTTCAATAAATAATTATGATAATTTACATTTGCAAAATAATATTTGTACAATTTGATTTCTTATTTTCACAATTTTTAATGCTTTTTAAGTTTAATTAATTTGTGTTTTTCATTTTAATTTGACATTTTCTATAAGGTTAACATGTAAAGAATTGCAAATTAGTCATAACAGCCTCCTTTATCGCCAAAATTTTTCAGTGGAAGCGCTGGCATCGATTTTATTGTCCCTACCATGACTACGCACACAACGAATACAACTTTTTTTAAAATAAACATTTAATTAATGCAAGTAATGAGATTGATTGTTTTAATCAATTCTTAAAAGTAATGTTTTTATTATGAGAAAAGAAAAATGGATTATTAATATTATTTCTTATTAACGAATGTAATAAATCAAACCTTTTTTTGAATGTTTCGATTTTTTTCTCGAAATTATTATAATATTAAAATTAAAAAATATTTTGCCTCTAGTGGCCAATCATTTACTAGGTATGTAATAGGCTAGAAATTTTTTTGTTTAGATATTGAAAAATATTTTGTTTGACATTTTAATTATATATTATATAAAATTGGTTTTATTCAATGAAAAATTATTTGAAAACTAAACCCGTTGAAAAATATAACAAGGACACTTTCCATATTGCTTCTGTTCATATTTTTATACCATGCATATATGTAATATGCAAGGTATACTAAGTTTAGTCCCAAGTTTGTAACGCTTAAAAATATTGTTGCTATGAACAAAATTTTGGTATAGGTGTTTATAAAATCGCCTAATTAATCCATTTGGGGTTGTCTGTCCGTCTGTCCGTCTAACTCACGATAACTCAAAAACGAAAAAAGATATCAAGCTGAAGTTTTTACAGCGTACTCAGGACGTAAAAAGTGAGGTCGAGTTCGTAAATGAGCAACATAGGTCAATTGGGTCTTGGGTCCGTAGGACCCATCTTGTAAACCGTTAGAGATGGAACAAATTGTAAAGTATGTATTATATGGGAATATCAGTTATGTATGTGTGACATGTATGTATGTGTAATGTGATAGTGTAATCAACACTATCTTTGCATGGTATTTCAACAATTAACTCTGTCAATTGTTTGTTTTCACTTGTTTATTTTGCATTTGGACTTAGTTTGGAAATACACATTTATTAATATGAGTAATGTCACAAAATATATCTGATATAATTGAAAGTGTTGACAAACAAAAATTTGTTAAATTTGTTTAGCTGGACTTCTGTTTAGGAACATAAAAACAACTGCTATTGTTTTTTCCACTTCGAGCTTGATGATATCTATTAAAAATCATAGGTAAATCTCTTATTTAATATCATTTAAAACTTTCCCTATTGTAACCACACTAAAAACCATGTATAATAATAGTTTCAATCATATTGTGTGTGATTTTAAACACATGTCGTTAAAATATTAATTTATGTAATAACACTAACGTTTCCATAAACAATATGATCGCTTTCTATAATTAACAGCGTAAATAATTCATGTATAATATTACCCTAATAGAGTAAAGTGGTATTCAAATATTGTGTATGTATCCAACTCATTTGAAAGTGGACGTAAAAAGTGAGTAGCATACGAAAAATTGAATCGGTGATTAATGATAAGTTTATTATATTTGCCTGCTCTTTTAAACGAAACGTGATATGCAACTACCAAATTTGTGAGTTTTCATGTATGACTAATGTATTAGTTAATTGGTTTTCAATTGAAAATGCAGAAAATTACATTTTTCTGCATTTTATAAGTTTCTGTTAATTGAAAATATAAAAAAGACATTGTTTGGCTATCAAAAAGTTTGCTTACAAAGTTATTTGCAAAAATCAATCAAAGTTATGGGTACCAAAATACTAGTTTTTCTACATTCGACACAGAAATTTAAAAATGGGACACTAGCTATTAAATCACTATCAACTTTCAAAATCAATATGCTACAGTTTAAAGCTCAAACTTGATTTCAGTAAGCATGGAATAAATAAATGGATATTAAGAATCCGTAGTAACTGATAACAATACTGTTAAAATGTATGAATGCATTATCTATTAACAAATAGCCCACTTTTTTGATGGTTTAGTTATTCCATAGACCACTAGTGCTTGTTTTTAACCTGTTTATGATTGCTACCTTGACTGCTTGTCATCATTATAGATTTTTCCAATACAATATTTCATAAGTCTATGATTTTTTTATATGTATATTTCGTGTACAAATTTTTTTTTAAATTGGTATTTTTTTCTATTAGTCATGTGATCGCATAGAATTATATATTGGGAATCTTTTAACTGTATGACAGATGGGGATTTATATAAGGAAACTAATATATATTAAAGAGGCTGGCATTCAATATCCTGTGATATGGTCTTGTGTGTTGTTTGCAACTCTATACTATACACATACATGTTGTCTAATCAGTCGTATATACTACACACATCACCCTTAGGCTTGTGTGCTATGATCCCAATACAGAATGAATGCGTCATGCTTATTTATATCCAATAGGAATACATGAATTTGCAAATAGAATGAGAGGGTGTTTGTAATATTAAACTGTGACTGATATTTGTCCGTCATGAATTATTGATTTCCAATAAATTAACAAAATTCAATTAAAGTTTTTAACAAAAATATTTTTGTATCGCCATGTGTTTTGTTTTTACAATATTGGGGTAGTCTTTGCAAAGTTAAAATAAATTAAAATGTTTTAAATGTTTGAAATTTTGGAAAATCAATCGAGTAAAAATATTACGCCGTTGGTTATTTCTATATAAAATATTTCAAATAGATACTATGCAATGAATAAAACATTAAAACAACAGGTTATGAATACATTTTTACAGCAGTATTATAATTTACTATGGTTTCTTAATATCCATCTTTTTATTCAACGCCTAGTGAAACTTAGATTAATATTGTTACCGTCATTCTATTTTAAGCCACCCGTTGTCACAGGGAAGACCTTCCTGCTACTTTAAAAAAATGTTTGTTAAAAGAAACAGTTCGTAATTTTTCTTATTCAGGGATTTTGAATTTTGAAAAAAAAAAGTACTACATTTAAATCGGCCAATCTGTTTGAGAATTAACTACATTGGCACAAACTGATTAGCAAGCGCACACTCCAACCTCGCAACCTGCCTACATGATTTATGATACATCAGAACTAAAAGGAGCATGATAAGAGAAAATTGAATTGAATGCAACTTGAAGTCTCACTATTTTGTCGACTTGAACCAAAGGCTCAGACGCCTGAAACCTTAAACACTTTGTCTTGAGAAAACTGGACTATTGAGGGAATTTTGAGGGAATTTCAAGTACCTACTTATTACAATTAATAAAAATATGTACAATTGAGTCTCGATAATTGATACGTCCTCTAATCGGAAAATGTTCGTTCGTCCGCACTTTCTACACCTCTCTACCAGCCACTCAAAAGTGGTATTGTTTGTATGTACAGCTAATATAATTCTTAAAGCACAGCATCATCAATAACGCGTATTTAATGCACAGTATTTGTACAGTCACGCTCGAATACATACATTCCAATGCTATTTTTGCAATGTTTTATTTTATTTATGAAAATTTTTCCATAAAATCCCATTAATTGGAACACCTTAGGATTTTATTAAGTCCCTAATTATTATCAAAACTTCACTACATTTATAATAATTCATCGATACATATATTATTTAAGGGAATCTCGATTTTGGGAATATTGTCTTATAAACATTTAATCAAGTTAAGAGATTAAAAAATCAACTCTTTGACTTTTTACGAAAATAAGAAATTTTTCCAAATGAATGCATTTTTTGTGCTTATTTTAAATGAATGAAAAAATATTTTGAATAAATTAAAAATATTTTAAGTACAAATTGTTTGTAATTGAAAAAACAAAACATTAAGAATTTGATTTATTTTTCTTGAAGTTTACATAACCGAATGACGTAATAATTTATCTATTGAGTTCCTTCTTAATATAGTAATAGTTTTCGTATGTAGTTTTCTATACTTAATAATGTTGCTAAGGAGTTTTCCTGATGGAGCAGAGCAAGTGAAAGGGGGAGAACAAACATACATATAAATACGCGGTAACATAACATAACATCAGAGAATTCAATTACCAGTTCTGTTAAACCATGAACAATATATTACAATGGTTCAATGACGATGACGCCGGTTACTTATTTTTGTTTCACCCTGGATGAAATTTTGTACAATAAGATGAGGAGAGACCAATCAAGACAAACACAAAAGTAACCTTACCGTATGACTGAATGAACCAACCCCCTTAAAATATGTAGTTTTCTGTTACTAACAAAATAACATACACTTCAGTAGTCACTATTTCTTATAAACCAAATTTACTAAATTTATATACATCGTGTTTTGATTTTAATGAGACTTTTTTATTTATCAACTTTCTTAAATCGCCATATTTTGTAAAAAATACATTTTTGTGAATTAAAAGCAATCACCACTTTCTTAGACCGGTAAATGGTGCAAAAAATGGTTTTAGACTTTCATTTGTACGCGCTCAAATTATTTGTTGGCGGTCGTTAAAACAGCAGTTTTTGTTCGATAATTTTACCGGTTTAACCTTCTTTTTATTATTCGCAAAATGTTCAAAGAATCAAAATATCAAAATTGTACTTGAACAGAGTCATTCAACCATTTTTCATTTATCAAGTACTTTGATTTTGTAGTGATATTAAAAAAACTCAATTCGTTATATGTCGCTCTAAAATTGAAAGGAAAGTAACGGCGTATGCTGGATTTACTGTGTCAAGAATTCCAATTGATTCAACCTTAATTTTTAGTTTTGACTGACAAAATTATAAATTTATAGTTATGATTAATTCTTGCGATTTAAGTATTACGAATTTTTTAAGTGTTAACTACAAGAGCTAATTTTGATTATTTTTTTATAAAACATAAAATTTTGAAATAAAATCTATATAAAACGCAATACTTAGAGGTTCCTTGAACTAAAGTTGTGAAATTAGTTACGGGAAGGCTTGAAAATTAACGGGTAACAATGATTTATAACTTTTTTGTGAGTTGATTATTGATTACAGTAATATATTTTGTGCAAAAAATCAAGTATTTAAACACCTGTTTATTATTTTTGGCCAAATATTGAAATTTGGTACTAATGTGAATGAGGGAAGTTTACAATATTTAAAAAAAATTTTAAGATTTGAACACGAGTGCAAATATAATTCTGGTGGAATTTAATATAATTCTGGTGGAAGCGCAAGGAAATTTCAATGTTGTTATAAAAAGATATGTTTAAGACACTGTCTTGCGCTTCACCAATTTGAAGAATTTCAAAGGTTCTTCTAAGAACTACGAAATAGCTGATACTTGATCTAATTTAAATACATATTTTTAGCAAACATAGATTTCCTTGAACAATCTTTTGGAAGTAACGACGACACATCCAGACGATGGCATAAAATCCATGACGAATATTAAGTTATAGTATGACTTCTTCCTTTTCTGTTGAGAAGAATTTTTAGAAAATTGACGAAATTTAGAAGTACGAAAACCTTCAGAATTAGTTTAAAATCATAAAACTTTCGGTATATTTTCCTTACACGATTACTTTCTCATATATGAAACATAAACATGGATATATGGATTGTATAATGGGTATTTGGGTATTGGTAGGTACCTAAAGTAGTCAAACCAGTGTTATGATGGTGGTGTGGTGTTGTTATGTGCAAAACTAACTAAGGGTATATTTATATTATACAAAACCAACCGATAATCGTAGGGAACTACTAAAAACAATATTACTTCAATATTATTTATATTGTATTCATTTTTAAGTGGATCAATTGTCATTTTTAAACGCTAAGATTTTACGTTGAAATTGTTTTTTGTCTTAATTATTTTTATTTTTTCTTGGAAACTATATTGCCTAGCCTTAATTTTACCTTTTATACATCATCTTTTTAAGTAAATACATCGAAAAATATAAGCACATTACATCCATTCTAAAATGGAAAAATCTCATACAAGAATCATTGAAGAATATACAGGATGCAATCTTTTATGTCAGAATGTAAACATTGAATAATTTTGACATTTTTCAACCGATTGGGTTGATAAGACATGTTTTTGAAACGTTTTTTCAGTAAATTTTTCACCATGAATTGCTTCACACCAAAACAACGTATCTTGAAAATAGTCATTCAACTGTAATAAGTTATCGACGAAAATAACGTAGCCAGCTGGCATCGTTTGATAGCGCTATTCGTCGAGGCCGTCAATATGCCGTTCATCAACGACTAAGGCGTTCCGATGCCCTGGTTGAAGCGGTAATAGAAAGCATGTATATCCTTGAAAAACTAAAACCCAAATGAGTCATCAACCATTCGTTCGAATGGTTGACACTGAACCTAATTTTTATAGGCAAATTTTAATGACCGGCGAGGCTTATTTCACACCCTGTGGCGAGGTTAAAATGCAAAATTGGCGCATTTGGTTAACATAAAATCCACACAAGATCATTGTAAAGCCATTGCAAGTCCAAAAAGTGACTGTTTGGTCCAAAACGCAACAATAAGGGCATTTTGACTAATAAAGACGATTACTTGATAAAAGTTATATTCAAAAACTAGTCCAAATAAGTTTCGAATGGCCAATTTGAATGAAAATAACTCATGTAAGAATTCGGTTTTTTTTTCAAATGGCGACAGACAGACGAGGAGAGAGCTTTCGTTTGTACTAAGTATAGAATAGATACAATTCCATGTTAAAAGCGTGGAATCTGTTAAATAGCCTAATTATAAAAAGGCATGAAGCTTTTCATATATTTTATCCAATTTAAATCGGAAAAACCATATTTATAAATAAATTTTGATTTCATATGTGTGTACTTTATATTTGGTGGGTATTTGTGAAAGCTTCTTTTCGCGTTATACATATACCCGGTTTATATGTATGATGGCTTTGTTTGTCCATGGGCCACTGATTTTATACAAAGACCACTGACTGCGTTTCCATCAAAAGCAGACTAAAACTAAATACATATAATATAGGAAAGTATATAGAATTGTGCTTGAATGCTATAATTCAGCATCACCGTTTGTTCTTCACTTATGATGAAGGGAAGAAAACAAGCGAATCATAATAATATTTATTACTTCATTTTATAATATTAAACATAACCTTATACTTATTTCTATATTGATATAAATTTCATGAAATGAAAACCAGTCAACTTCTTTTAATCTTGTTTATTTATACAATTGTACCCTATTCTTTGATTTTATCGCGACAACCTCTCTCTTATTAAATAAAATATGCTAAAATTTTTCACACAAAGTGTTTCAATTTCTTTTCCACTTTTCGATACTTTTGGAACTATGTTCCTTATCACACGATATTTGTTAACTGGTTAGGAAACTAAAAAAACCGCAACAGACACCAAAAACCGACAACGAGGTCACCTAGAAAACTAAAAATTTTTTAATCGATTTTGGCTGCCATGAATTTGAGAATTTTTTGTCAAAATTTTATGTTTTATCCTTTAAAAAAATTGAGTTGTGAAAGCTATAAGAAGTTAAAGAAAACAGAGATTATTTAAAGTAAATACAATGCATTTTTTATGTTATGTCATAACAAATATCCTAATCAAACCAATTTGAACTCACATTTTGGGTTGACTACTAAATCAGAAGTAGGTTTGTCTACTTTAAACTAATATTATTTCATATAGTAAAAATAGGTGCTTCATATAAAGATACATATAACTTGGAAACAGTTCTTTAACTGTCGAATGGGCTTTACATAAGAAAAATTTACAAGTGTTAACCAGTGAAGATATAAATAAATACAAAACTTTAAAAACGAAAGAAAAACCGATTTAGATTCTCGTTTTGAGAGTAACTTCATCAGAACACTATTAAACTGCATAATTAAAATAATATTTTTAATCGGAGCAATCTCAGTATTTTTTTTGGTTTTGTAATCAAAATGACCCCATTATATACGATATTTATTCTGCGGATATTCTAAAATTCTGGACGAACCTAATTATTCTTCCTTACTTTTTTATGATCGTTGTGGTAACAAAAGCTGAAAGCCTACTAAGAAAAGAAAATATTTTTATACGCTACTTTAATTCTAAGAAATATAAACTTGATTAATAAGTTTCTAGTTTTTATGATAAAAATATTATTATTTCTTGGTATCAATTAATTAGCGCCGTAATTAATTAGTTATTATATTAACTGATTATTTTTACAATTCGGAAATAAATAATTAAAAATATTGTTAATAAATTGTCTTAATTCAATTAACATATTTTAATTCTTAGCACAATTATTAATATCATAACCGCGTCGTACAACCATTTCACTTATTTTTATTGGTTGTTGTTTTATTACAACATGTAGGGTAGAAATCTAATGTTTTTCTTTATAAGAATAGAACATTATAAATATTATTGAATGCTAATTTGTTGTAATGAATAAATTAGAGTAACGAGCGGAAATTATATGTAAAACCACTATTTGTTTTAATTTAATTAGATAAAAATGTGATTTTTTTTTTGCAAAAAATTTTTATTATAATTACCTGTTGATTTTACAAAGTGAATATCTTATTTACCGACATTACTCTATTTTACATAATTAAAATTTTCCCGATGTGATTTCTTCGAATTAATTTGAATGAATAAATACAGTAAAACCTTAGTAAGAGAGAACTGAGTAAGCAAGAAAATTCTATAAGTGCCTGTAAGTAAGTGCTCACTTGTCTGTACCTCTATAAGCGATAATTCATCATTTGCAATGTAGGACAATAAACTATGCTTCTTTATGTTTGTAACTATATATTTTCAATATTATTAAAAGACCTCTCTAGGTGAGACAGACCACTATAAGCTAGAAACGAATTAATGAGAAACCTCTATAAGCGAAAAAAATTTCACGGTCAACTCTCTCTTAACCAGGTTTGACTGTATTATGAATAAGTATCTATTTCTTATTTTATTAGTAGATGGGCCATAGTTGTTGCTAACTTATTATTTTTGTCGGAAGAATCACACTTGCTCGAACCAAATTTTTGCTGAGTTACAAAAAGTATTAATATTTATTTCATACACAGACCTGAAAAATTGATTGAAAAAATAAGTTAATAAACAAGAATGGAAATATGTTGTGAATGATTTGAAAAACAAAGAAAAGAACATAATAAAGCGACGGTAAATCATAAGACGCCTATATTTAATTATACAATTTGAATGAAAAGAGATGCTCTTATACAGTTTGGTATATCATAGAAAAAAACAAATATACCAATATATAAAATATGGAATCAAAACGCTTTTTATATTAATAATTAATAAATCAACAACTAATTTTCACAAAATCGAAGTAATAAATTTTGAGTGAAATTTATTGCAATTCTATTGAAAAATAATAATATCTTAAATAGAATTAATAAAATTCATTCGCAGAATTTGATAATATTTTTATCAAATCTGTGTTTTGTTATTATTTCAGAGAATTTCAAAGCTTCTTCTAGGAACTCTTTAAGTATGATTCCTAATAATCGTTTGAAAAAAAAAGAAAAACTTTCGAATTTAATGTGTTACGTTTACTGTAACATAACACCTTTTGTTGAGAACATTTCTCTCTGAACTTTTATTACTGAAAAAGTAATAATTATTTTTATATATATGTACGTTAAAAGCTAAATTTATTCGATATATATATTAAAAAAATCTGCTATAATTGATAAAATTATGATTTTCAAATTATCAATTCATAAAATGATTATACAAAAACTTATAGAAGAAACGCGTAGCCGACATTATTTATGTCTTAAATATCGATGAAAAAATATTTACAAGAGAATAAATCACTGAGCGTTAAGAGATATAACATACAAAGACACTAAATGTTTTGTACCCAAAGAACTGAAGAACTTAAATGCTAATAAAACAAGATAAAATGCGTTGTAAACAAAAATTGTTTACAAACACAAATAATATAAGTTTTCGTCTGAAATTTCTATGTGCACACAGGACGTGTACTAAATTCGAAGACAACCTTAACACTTTGTTATACAGTGTATTCTGGTGATACTCTCTGCTAATGAAATGTGTAGATTACTGTTTGTACCAAATAAAAATATTTTATGGGTAAAATATGATATTCAGCTTCTTATCCTTCTGAATGGATTTCGAAATGTTTATGAACTTCTTCTAGACATTTTACATTGGTAGTAATAATTATAAGTCAAACTGACATCTGAACTGTGCCACCTGCCGCGTCGTCGAGTAGCTTATCAATTCTTAGTCAACTGTCCTGTTAACAAAGTGCTATTTCTAATTTAAGTCAATGCATTATTATTTAAACCTACTGGTACCTCAAAAGTGCTCTTTGTGGTGGTGTCACGTCAACTGTTTGTGGACAATGTGGAAAATTATTTTTCAGAAGTTAGACTTACCGCACTCAGTTTGAATCCCGACAAGTTTTTCAGCAAATTACTTTTTAGTTTAAAATTATGTGGTTGAATTTGATTCAAAATTAATTAGATTCAATTAATATTAATTCTTAAGAAATTATTTTAACTATGAAGAAGCAGAGAAGATTTTGAAGTCATTTTAAATAGACGATGGTACAGTTTATTCCTCTCGGCACTCTACAATATATTCAAAACCATGATCTTTAAACGGCTACTCAAATTTTCATCAAACTTTTTCTACAACTTTTCTAGGATTTTGTTGTCTTCACCCGTTAAACTCATAAAACTTGTGCCCAATATATATCCTTATTTTTTTAAATGACAGTTTTTTCATACGGTTAAAATTGAGAAAACTAAGACTTCGAACAAAACGATTCCCATAAAATAATTTGTTATAAGACTATATAATCGCCATTCATAAAGACTTCTTCCTTCTTAATACAAAATAATATAAACGAGAGAAAAAAAAAGTAAAGCATCCCAATTCACATCACAACAAAACGTTAGACAGCTGTCTTTTTCACATCATCCTTCAAATACTATACTACCGTTTTTATATTTTTTATGTGCCTGTGTAGATGTAATACGAGCGAACGAGAGTTCTGTGTAGAGAGAAAAGTTTTATAAACAATTTTTGTTTTTTGTATTATTTTTGCTACTCGCAAATGTCTTCTTTTTCTATATATCACACTCACACATATAAAACATATCAGTTTTGATCATAGTCCATCTTTATCTAACATACATAATTTTGGAATATTATCTTATTCATTTTAATACATACAATATGGTTAATAATAGATCTTTTTTGTATATCTAGGATAAGTTGTAGTACCCTGGATACAATTAACCCGAATCACTGCATATATTTTCGCCAGATATTGCTATCTCTGACAAGACAAGATGGCAAGCACTCGAGTGCGTCATTTTCCGCGTGCCTTGGTTTTCAAGTAAAATAAAAAATAACATTTTTTCGTATTTTAAAGTACAAAAATTTGCATTTACTATTTATTTATTTACAAGTTGGCTGTTTAGTTCCTACACCTGTTTCCCTTTTCAAATCATATTCCACGCAAATTATTGGATCTTATTGTTATGGCATATAGTCATATACCAATTTTAAACATAACGTAAAATGTCCAGGAGCTAATGAAAGGACGCACTGTTATACCTTGGATCGCTGATAATAAGTTCGCGAAAAGTTATTTTCTTGATTATTTTTCGGGGTAATATGCATAGGCTAGGGTAAAACAAGTGCAAAAGAAATCTCCTTCATCCCCAATCAATAAAATTTCCGGTTATATTAAATCAGAGAAGAGGATGCCTGTAAGAAGAACATCTAGCACTTTCAAATTTTTTTAATGATTTAGATACAATCTGCGAAGTTTATCTTGGTTAAATTAAGGTTTGCACCGTGATACATTATAATATTTTACCATGATTCACACCACACATTTTCTACCATGGATCAGAAACTTTTATCGATAACAGTTGAAAACAATTTTAATCGATAGAATACATTGTGCGTGGGAATAAATCTGCTATGAACAGAGCACCATTTCCATTAAGAAAAAGTTGTAAAAAAGAGATAAATGTAAATTTTGATCCCGGCTATCACACTCACCCCTATATATGATTGTATTTTATAACTATCTATCTCACTCGTTCGTCTCAGTAACCATATATCTTTTTACCAGGACGTTGAGCGTCATGTTTTACTCCTCTAACTTTGCTATAGTAGGTATCTACCTAGTATATATATGTTGTTGTCTGTCTGTCTAGCCCGCTAGCTACTAAATCAATACCAAGCCGAAGCATTCATCCCCCTCATACCAATAATAATATTCTAGTATAAAATCCTCTGTATACAACCATTTTCCCTTAAAAACATTCATACCACCCCTCTTTACACCTCATTCTTTACTTCCATCACATCTTCTTCGCCAGTCATTCTCTTTTCTCCCGTAACGTAATAATAGTTCATTGAAATAAATGAAATAAATTTTCAAAAGTTGTTTTTCTAGTATTTTATGTGGAAAGTGATGGGTTTCAATATAGCATGGCATCCCCCAATTTGAAAATGGCCTCAATGACTCCTATTTATGTGCTCGTTTAGAACTGTCACATCATCCAGTGCCGACAGCCATTCAGAGATTTGAAGCCTTATATCATCGCTATGGAGAATTTCTATCTTTTAGATATTCTCTTGCACAGCTTCTTCCAGAACATTTTAAGATCTTGTTCCAATATTATTGAACTCCTGTTTTTCAGTGCCGAAAACTGACACAAAAAGTACCTATTTTTTCTTTTTCTTATAACATTCCCGCAAAAGTGTCATTTAGTTCTTCTTATGATGCAAAAATCTATTTGTCATATTTCCCGCAATATTCAGCCTGAAATTTCGAATAATGACACTATCGTCTCGATATTGCCAATCTATGCTTTTTATCTGGTACCAATTTGACCGGTGGTAGAGATCAAACTTTTACAGAGTCCTATTTTCTTTTCTTTTTTTTTAATTTTTAGGCAGTTTGCTGTCTACGATTTCATGTGGATTATTTGAATATCGTCTTGTAAATTGGGACCGTTTTTCTATAAAGTTCCAAAAACATGGAGCACCCGCATTTTAACCAAGATTTTAATAAAATTGGAGCCCCAATACCTTTTATAACTTGGAAACTTAACACTTTTCGTGTGATTCTTGAACGTACAATAATACCAAATGAATTTTCGCAATACCCTTTTATTTTGTCTAAATTTACTGTACTATAAAGTAATACGGGTAACACGGTAATAACATACGAAACGATCTTCGTCTTCTTATTTTGCTTGTATTTTATATTCTCTTATGTTTTTAAGTGAGTTAATTCTGTTTCATCTTTATCATAAGGATATTTATTTATTACTTTGTATATACTGCTGCTTCTTTACTCCTTATTTCTATCCTTGTTACTCTTGTATACGTATGGGTAAGATATAACTCTTTTACTCCCAGTGTGAGTTATTTAGAAAAATCTATTTTTATTGATATTTAAGTATAATATTTTGTTTTAATTATTTTTGATTTATGGGCTTTTTTCCTGCTATATTTGTTCGGTTGTTTTTTCGTCACATTTTTATTGTTTTCGAAGAAAATCTTAATCTGATTTTAAGAAAGATTCTTATTTATTTTTGAGAAAACGAGACGTCAATCATGCCAAAGTCTTGAATCTCTGCATCAAACAAATTACTCTTACTCGAAATTTTTTTATATAAGAACCTGTGGCAGAAAAATCCCAACTTATCTTGGTAAAAAAAAATACTGGTCAAAAACTTGGGGATGAGTAACACAGTCATCCCCAATTGTCGGCAAGAAATTACCGGTATATGTTATTAGAAAAGTTCGCGGAAATCCTTTTACTTTTCAGCCAATGAGTGATGCATCGTAATTTGTCACACAAAGAGATGACTGCAGACAAAGTTTTACTCAAAGTTTTTAAAGAGGATGGAAATAGTCATCCCAAAATTATCGACTACCGCTTTTTTCGGTTGAATAAAAGTAATGGTGGAATTATGATCCAAAATTGTAAACAAATTTAATTCCAAAATTCAATAAAATCCTATTGATTAGGAAATTAACTTCCACATACATTCAATTATTTACCATCTTCTTCTTCGTGATTTTTAGTGAAATGATCTGATAACTGAGTTCAAAAATATTAGTAATTAATTTGGTGGGAGTGTAATTTTCTTAGTATCAAATAATACTTCAATTCAATTCAAAAGCGAACTTTTAATAACAACAAGATAAAAAGTTTGAAATATTAAAAAGATAAATTTAAAATCAGGGGATGTTAGATATTGTTCGTCCCGTTATCCAAAACACACCCTGTATATTGTTGTATACTGTAAGTATTAGATGTTTAGATTTTATATAAAAATGCACTTAAGTAATTCTTTTATTGTTGTGTGAATAGGACAAGTAAAAAAAATTGTAGGAGAAACTGGCGTGAAGTAAGCACATAAATAACCCCGTATACCGATTATCTTCCTCAACAATTTCTACTCTGTATAGTAACAGAAGTAAAGATACTTTTGTATTCGCTCCGAGCGTGAATTTCGTTTCCATGACAACGATACACTACTTTAATTATAGAATTAATGGATGCATATATAATTGTGTGGATTGCATTGAAAACTTACATTTAAAATTTAATATTCTTGTTTCACAAATTTAAATAAATAATTACGATAATTAACATTTGAAAAATAATATTTGTACAATTTGATTTCTTATTTTCACAATTTTTAATGCATTAAGTTTAATTAATTAGTGTTTTTCAATCATTTTAATTTGACAGTTTCTATATCATTAACATGTAAATAATTGCAAATTAGTCATAACAGCCCACTTTATCTCCAAAATTTTTCACTTAAAGCGCTGGCATCGATTTTATTATCCCTACCATGACTACGCACACAACGAATACATTCAACTGTGTACAGTACCGTATGTGAATTGTAAATACAGGTATATTGTATGTATCAACATGTCCTACAATCGAATTCAAGAACAAGAACTTTTTTCTTTTACTTCAAAAATTTTTCTCTGCAAGTGTATACATATAATTTACTCTAAAAAATATACAAGAAGTAACAAGAATGAAAGCTAAATTGGTTCTAGAAAAGTGGAATTTAGAAGAAGGGAAAACACAGAATTTTGTTTTTTTGATTCATAAAACTAAATTGAAAATATATTTATTAAAAGCGAAAACGTAAAATCTACAATATATATAGGCTCTAAAGATCACCGAGATTAGTTTGATTTACGTCATAACATCCGATAGAAAGTTAAAACCTGCCTTAGCCTTTCATCATATGGTGGGAACATAATTTTATTGATGAATTCTAGCCATAATTATTTTCATTTTTAGAATACTTTAGAAATTTCTATGGCACACCGCAGGTGTCTCGCACTCATGTGATTTATTTAATATTTTTAAATAAAATACTAAAATTGGTACTAAAACCTTTTGGATTTTCAATTTAATTTTAAATATTAAGTTCATTTTTTAATTATTAAATTGATATAGTCAAAAATTTAGGAAAATATAAATTTTCAAAAAATGAATGTGAAATAATAACTTTTATTATTTTTTATCATCAAATAAAAATGAAATAATCAAAAAAAGTTGAGACAGAACATTTACATTCATAAAGTATCTTTTGTGATGAAATGAATATCAAGTTGCATGTTCTATTCTTTTTTAATATTCATTATTTTTATTGGTTTTTACTGTTTGTATAGACTTTTTCAAGTAGTTTGGATTTGATCTAATATTAATAATTATAAAAATACTTTTGGTTTTATTGGAAATGTTTTCAATCCTTCTCGTCGCAAAGATTCTGATGTTGTCGATTCCCTAAAAATTTTATTTTATCAGATTGAAAAGTACCTATTTAACAAGTTTTTTTCTCTTTTTCAGGTGAGTCCAACAAATTTCATCGAAAGTGTATATAAAACGAATTAATCAACCCAAAAATTGACTCAAGATGAAGTGGTAAGTTCAAAGAAAATTGAAAGGCTCCATCCTCTCTTGAATCTAACTGATATCGGGATATCGATCGATTTCTTTGAGTAAGATGTACAAAAATAAAAATTTAAAGAAAATGCCAATATACTTAATCATACGTTCCTATCCTATACGTTCCTAAGATAGTAGACGAAATATGCATACATCCTCGTTTCAAAGGAAGAATGCTTGTCAATTATGATGAAATATTTAAGATACTCGATTCCCAACCTGATGCTTTCATTCCAGGTATTGATATCAAGAAAATTACTATATACCTTACTTTCAAAGTTTTTTTTTTCGAAGTAACTTTGAAAACAATTTTAATAACATGAAATAAACAATAATGTTAAAATAATATATTTCAAACAAAGAAACGAAGACAGACAGAATGAGGAGAATAGGAGAGAAAAATAAATAAAATGTATTCGAACAGAACTTCATGTCAAGTGAGTCTATTTAATCCGAACCGAAAGAGATGAATTAATCCAAAACTTTTTATGTCAGCTCTAAAAAACAATTTATTTTCAAATTATTAAAGATTGTTTATGTTGTTCGTTGTTTATATACACACTTAATGCCTGCCAAAAAATAGTAAAAAAATAAATGAAAAAATGCGAAAAAAAATTTGTTGTATAATTATTTTAGATTAAAATCACGTTTATACAATTATAACGAAAAAGTTTAAATATATCCAATGGGATAACTAGCTCTTTTATCATGTTTGGGACATGGTGTTATGCGGGAGTGAGTTTTTTATACTGCCTAGATAGGTTTATTTATTTATAATAACGTACTCATGGATTCAATAAAATAGAGAAGTTGCATTAATTTTTTTTTTGCCACAAATTCATTTGTTATTGAAAGAATAATTCATCTAAAGTAACTTTAAGTATTTTTTTAAAAACAATAATTTCATTTTTTTTTTTAATATGTATTAATAAAAAATAGTTATATTTCTACTTACTAATCGGATTCTAGCTTAATTCACATTTTTTAGCTTGTTTCTATGGAAAATTACGTTATAATATAGAAAAACTCTTTATGAATATGCATGTTATTTTATCTTTTCTCCGTGCGGTGGCGTTACTAAAGCGATCTATTGGCGTCACTGATGTTTGAAGAATTTATAATTTAGAAGAACCATTTTCAATTACAAAATTACATGAAATCAATTTAAAATAATGATTTTTTTTTAATTTTTCTTAGTAATTTTTAGTAAACTTTCGAAACAAAATAAAATTAAAAAACATGCAACTTCCCCCTATTGCTCATAAGTGAGTCAAAAAACGGTATTGGGTTTTGCCATTCAGCTATGGAAATTATCATATATTATTTCCTTTTGCTGAATACGCATAAATATTTCATTGTAAATATGCTTTAATTATTTTTCGAAAACTTTTTAGAGAATAAAACTAAAGTAAAAATATTATAGGAGTGACAATTTTGAGGGATCATTTTTAAACCTTTGTCTCTTGGGTCTTATTCTTCATTTAGGCTTCAATATTAGTCGAATGTTTTACATATTTTCCACGAATTCCATGAATCTTCAGTTGATTGACTCCTTTGAAGTATTGAAGCTATTTTGTTATGAAGGTTATTCTTACTGGTTGGATCAGTGACGTAACTGGAAAGAGAAACGCAGTAAAACAAGAAAACAATAACTTTTCTTTCAGCTACGGCAGGAGATTTTCATAGCTCGTTTTTATGTTAAGTACCTATTTTAATTAACTATGGCTGCTTTTTAAAGGCAGTTTGTTTATTTTGTCTTTCCAGCTAGGAAAATGTTTAAAAATCTATAATTTTCTACTGTGGCAGTGAATAAATAATATACTGACTATTTTTCTCATGTGAGGTTCGATTTATTTTGAATGAAACTGTACATGTATATTTAGAGACCACTGACCGTCTCCCATCTCCCATTTCTCGAAGTCATTAATTTTAGTATAATTAAATTTCAATTTTGATGTGAAACTTTATCCATAATGAATATCAAATCAAACATCAAACATCATTACGACATTAGAGTGATGTTTTCGAACTCGTTTTTAATATCGAATTAGTGATAAAACTGGAAAATAAATTATTTCTAATAACCAGCTATTAGTAAACAAAATAATAAATAATTATCAAAAATTTTCACGCATTTTCAATCGCTTATAAAAGACTACTTACCTAGTCAAAGTAGAAATGAATTCTAGATGAGAAAGTAGATCTTTTGTGAACGTAATTTCTACTAAGCTCAATCTACTAAGCCCAGTTAAATACCTGTAGAAGTAAGAAAGACGCATTTTTTCAAGTAATTATCTCTTGTAAATTAAATATTTGTGCTTATTTAGAGTATTTACGTACTATACTTTAATTTTTAAGCAATTTTCTTAAATTTAGTAATGGAATCGTTGTCTCAAGAAACATATAGGTACTTGTTATAAGAACAAGACCAGCCAAGTAAACGCTGCTACTTCGATTCAGTTACTTCTTTTACTCTTTAAAGTTACTCATTGTAACAAGGTGATAGTTAGTTGACGCACTTATTGCTTCCGACTTTGCAGATCTTCAGCTAACATTCTTTGTGATTCAGCAGTGCTAATTTCGGATAAAATTTTATGAGCTTATAATCGAAATTACTTACATAACAAATTTTGGCCGTAATAAACATAAACATTAATACAATAACAGAAAAATTCTCCAAAAAAATGAGACACACAAAGAAACTATAAAATTATCTTTTCAAGAAAATCAACAATAAAAAAAAAGTGAAAAACTTTAAAGTATCCTGTTGTATCTATTTTATTTTTCCGTTATACGTCCGTTATATCCATAAACAATTATTTTTAAATGTATGCGAGACATAATATAGCAAAATATTCTTTTTTTCATAGTAGATACGTTTAAAGATAAACTTTTTCTTAAGGGTAGAGAGGATTCTTCTTATAGAGCATACGTATTAAATGGCTGAAGTTGAATGAAGTGTTACAACAAGAAGAATAAAACTGTGTAACGATGAGTGAGAGGGATAGTAAGCAGGGGGTTGCTTGGCTATGTGATTGTTCGCCAGTGAAGTAGAGAATTACGTAGACAAAGTTTAGGGTTTCTTTGAAGAGTATACCAAAAACTATATACTACAATTTAATACAGAGGAACCTCTGCAGCCAATTTGTTTTTTATCTTTGGGGCTCCAATTTCTTTGGGGCTCCAATTTCTTTGGGGCTCCAATTTCTTTGGACTCGAAAGGTGACTTGATAATCTCATATCAATAGTCGTCTAAAGGAATATCTTAAACTTTTCCTGAAACATCGGTGAATAGTTATTCTTCAGTTTTCCTTTCTTAACTCGTATTTTGAGCACTGTATAAAGTTTTTGTATTATTTTTGTCTGCTCATTTGTCTGAATGTCTGTCTGTCGAGAACTACGGTTCGCTTCTCACATGGAAGGACAACAGGGTGGAATCCACCTTCAACCATAGATTTTTTCTTAAATACTTAAATTATAGAGAAAATAACATAATTCTTACCGGTGTCGTGAGCCTACGTCACTTTTTTTTTTTGCAAATTTTTACGTATTTTCAAAAATGGAAACAATTTCTGCTGAATTTGTTCGCGTACACTTCAAAAATGAAAATTCGTTGTAAAAGTGAAAAATGCATGAAGATAATGGTCTTTGTATCGAGGTTTAACTGTATAAAACATGGTGGTGGCTATTGGTTGTTGTGTATACGTATATTACATATAAAGTATAAAACAGTTTTAGAAACTTTTTAAGTAAGTTTTTACACTATGAAAGAATACATGGTCGAAAAGAAAAGAAAAACATCTCTGAATGGATTTATATTCATGTCATACCAATGAAAAATCTTTAAAGGTATTATTTCTTTTATTTTTCTTTAATTTCTTATATTTTTTGTATAAATTTTCGAAAATTTTATAAAATTAAAAATTATTCATTATTAATTATTACTTCATAAAAAGCCGAGGGACCTCTATGATTACAGAAAGACCCTCCGACTACAATTGAAAGATAATAATATTTTCTTGTTTCATACTCTTTAGCGTGACTTTGTAGTAGTTGAATTTTAGTATTTTAATCTTATTTTTTTTAAATTTATTTTGGGTTTATAATTTCGTAATACATCATAAAATTTTAAAAAAAATCCGTTCATTTGATACATAACAAGACGCTTTTTACGATAGTTCTTTTGTAAGATTATAATAAACTAGCGTGATATCCGCCCGCTTCACTGGGCTCAAAAGTAATAACCACTCGTAGGAATATTTTTACAGCTTAAATATATGCACAGTATATCGGAAAATATTACCATGAATTGTTTGACATTTACTATTTTAAATTTTTACTGAAATCTTTAATTTATGGCTCAAAGTGATGATAATAGGTGGAGCAGAAAAAAGTTAGATTAAATTTCTTATAAATTATAGCTCATGTGTTATTCTGATGTATGAGCTAAATTGTTGTACAGTTTCATTCAAATCCATTCGGTAGTTTTTGCGTAACAAACAAACAAACAAACAAGCAAGGAAACATCCTTATTTTCACATTTATAATATAATAGGGATAGGTTGTTTCATAAAGATTGATATCAGAGCCTGGACACGATGAATATCGTTTTTCTTCGTGATATCTTATTTATACGATATCGCCAACTGTTCTTCTTGTATTTACAAATTGAAATGCAGATTAAAATGCATTTATTTTAATTCACAATTTATTTAAATCGTTATTTAATTTGTAAATAATAAAATGAACTACATATTACTTAAAACTTTATAATAAAGACATAAAATTTTATTGTCATAATAATACACATATTATTATTAGTTTTTAAAGTGTCAATTATTATTGTTCATATTTATAAATATTATTATAATAATATAAATACTATAACATATATAACATTACATATAAATATAATTATATGCATTAAAAGAACATTAAAAATCCACGCCCCACAACCAACCGTTGTAATCATAATCATAATAACATTCATAAAATAAATTATTATATTATATTAAGTTTAACAAATACCATTTACTTACTTTGTGTGTAATCTTTAGTAAATTTTAATACCTACTTATTAATTTGAATTGCTTTTTAAAAGGTAATCATGTTTTTGTTATTATTGTAATAAAAATGTAGAAGGAGGTTTATTTGTTTTTTAATCCGATTTGGATTATATTTTTGGAAGATTTTATGACGGGTTAGGAATTTTGTTATTATACCATGTATATGAAATATATACCAAGGTATACTCAGTTTAGTCTCAAGTTTGTAACGCTTAAAAATATTCATACTATGTGAACAAAATTTTGGTATAGATGTTCATAAAATCACCTAATTAGTCCATAAGAAGTGAGTCGAGTTCGTAAAAGAGCAACAATGAGTCCGTAGGACCCATCTTGTAAACCGTTAGAGATTGAACAAAAGTTTAAATGTAAAAAATGTTCCTTATAAAAAATAAACATCGTTTGAAACATTTTTTCATAAACATCACTGTTTAGCCGTGAGAGCGCAAATTTGATAGCATATATTATATGGGACTATCAATAAAATAAATAAAAAATTTCATAAAAAATATGTCTCATTCGGTTATCAGATGAATGACGTTCGACCTTAAGCCATCTCTTGTACTATTATCCAAGACCCTTAAATTGTTTCTCATAATTTCTATGTCTTTAATATAATTATCGAATTTTTGTTACATAATTCATTTGCATAATTGAATTAACAACAGCAAAATAAAAAGGAATTGCAGAACAAAACATGAAAAAAATTTTTACATGAATATATGAATTATGATTTATAAAAGTCATTTAACAAAATTTATTTAAATTCCCAATTCTTTGTTGGTATATTAATAACTTTAATGAACCAACACAAGAAAAAAAATTTATGAAAACGTTGAAATTTTATGACAATTACATAAATAATTCACTGGCCAATTAATAATCATAATTTTTGTTTTTAAGTAAATGTTGACAATTTTTATCTGGTAAGATCAAACGGCAGGCAGGCATATGGTGATTATTATTTGCTGTTTTCTGCCGAAAACCTAAACATTTTTTTTTTAATGTTGATAATAAAACAAGTAATTTATTTAAATTGATATTTTGGTATAGATGTTTTTTTTTTATGTAATAAGTAATAACAATTTATTTTTTTAATAAACTTTTCTTAAAAAACAGTTGGTTTTAAAATTTTAACCCGATAGATATTGGGTTTGTTTTAACTTTCATAATTTATGTTATAAATTCTGATATTTTAAACTGTTTTGAAACACCTTAGCTCTATACTTGCTCTTTAAGTTATATGCTAAGCTAATCTCATGAATGCTACAGAATTAGGGAAATCGAGCTATATTCAATTAACTATACAGGATGCCAAAAGAGAACAGACTAGTAAAGAAGAAAAAATTCTAAAGACAAAGTACCCTTATAGTTTTAGGAAAAAAGGTAATTTCGAATTCAAAAACTTCCTAGAAACTTCATTATTAAAATAATAATCGTGTCAGGAATTTTTAATATCATGAAGTCATAGAAAATTAATTAAATTAATTCAAAACTAAAACAGATCCCGTTTTTTCTTATTTTTTATGATGATATGAACTTTTGAATACAATTTTTTTATCAAATAATGTCAAAATATCATCAACTATGTAATTAACAGAATAATTTATGACAAATTAAATCGGAAACAATATATCAAACGAAAAATAAATATTTAAGTAGTTCTAAATTGTAATTATCAAATCGAACTTAACCTTGTTTAATTATTTTTATTTTAATTATTAATTACATAACCGGTTCTAATTAATAATGTTTTAATAATTTTCCTTAACTTAAGCGGAAGAACTTTTTGAGATATCTTTTATTAACTATAATGGCCATAGAGATCGAAGCTATGATTTGATCGCTATGTGTGTGTGTCTGTCTGTCTGTCTATCGTATCGTAGCTTCTAAACGGATGAACTGATTTGGATTTCTTTTTGTTTCGTTTGAAAAGTAATTTAATGGAGAGTTCACTTAACTATGTTCCCAGTGCGAGTTAAGGGTTCCGTGCCCGAAAAACTTAAAAAAAAGGCGATGATTTTCAAAATCGATTCAGTATGGAGAAAGCTCTAAGGAAAAAGGTAATTTAATGGATAGTGTTTTTATATAAGTTTCAAGTGCGAGCTTAGATTTCTGTTCTCGAAAAATTTGTAGGGGGCTTTTTAAATTTTAAGAATTTCACTTTGTTTAATGTATGCGGCTATGACTGGCATTGTTTGGAATTAACTCAGTACTTACCTTTGTGCCAACCTTAGAGAACGCTATAGAAAAACATAGGTAGACTTCAATCAAACCAAAGTGGCACCGAGCAAGAGAGAGTGTATGATGTATATGTATGTGTACTCGTATCTATACTCTCTCTTGTTCAGTGCCACTTAGTTTTGATAGAACTCTAGAATATTTAATAAATATTAATTTTAATCGATTTTATGATAGACTTTGATGATAAATCTCTACAAATTGATTCTTTTAAAAAATCTTGCATGCCAAAATGGATCTATTTGAAGTTTGTCTCAAAGTACTTCAAAAATCAATGATTCTAATAAATTGATTAATTCAGAATCGATAAAGCATGAAATTGTGTGATCTATCCCTTTTTTAAATCAGTAAATATATATCAAAATATTTATCTTCACAATCAATTAATATGTTAAAAATCTCTTTAAAAACAAAAATAGCTCGCGCACGTTCTGTCTAAAAATCAATAAATTAAATTCTTGTTAAAAGCATAAACTTTATTTTATCAAAGTAAAAATATGATAATATTTATGTGTTACATAATTTTATGGTAGATTGACAACGCTGTATATTAAATCATATTACATTATGCATATCGAAAAGATGTGTTAAAACATTTTATTTTAACGAAACTTTTAAAAGTTTAAATATTTTTAGTTTAACATCCATTATTTATTTAATGTTCTTTTTTGGCCTTTTTTGAAAAGAAATGTATGCGATTGGTAAATATTTCATGATATGTTATGTTGTGTACACATTCGTCACAATGATTGGTGTGCATAAAATGACATCTGGGTGTAGTCGTGTCAACTATCAATGTCACATATTTATTCTAGGAACAAATATTTTTTTAGTCTCAGTATGTATTTAAAATGTCTTATAATTTTTCTGGAATAAAAATAAATTAAAATTTTTTATTATTTTGTGTTTATTTATTTTGACGCAAGAATTTCATTAGAAGTTGATTGATGTATTTTTGGAAATATTAGAACAGTTTCAAAATACAAATTAATAAATATAATGGCGTTAATATGTTGGCTATTCGAATTAATACGAAGAGTCTGAGGAAGTCTGAAATGGGCATGAAACGTTGCGATTAAAAAATATTAACAATGCAGTAATTTTTACCTTTTTGTCGTAATTTTTACAATAAAACTACTGAGCTTTCAAACTTAAAATTGATGACAGTAAAAAAATTAAATATTTGATGAAAAATTATATCATAATTATATTGTTTTTGAATAAATTGTGGGTTGGTTCCCTATTTTACGAAATAAATGATTCCAAAATGAAAATATCTTCCTGCCACAAATAAGTAACAAATTAATAAATAAATTTATCACTAGAGGCGTAACGTTGACCTTCAATTCTAAAAGAAAATATTTTTTGGATGCGTAACACTAAGAATTTTTTTTATTTTTATTGAAAAATATTTGGAATTTTTCAATTATTTACGAAATTCTAGACTGCAGTTATTGAGTCGAAAATCATTTGCTTTTTATTTTGTGCGAATCAAGCCACATGAAACTTGCTGTAAATACAAATAAATTTTTAAGCAAAAAATATGAATTATTGATTATTTCATCTGTTATTATTATGATATTTAAAAGAAATGTCGACATTTTGGTATAATATCTATCCATATTCACAAATACATATATAGTACTACTATCCATGGATCATTGTCAGTGAAACGTAGAATTACCGAAAGTTTCAAAAAGAGGTACCACAAATCGATAACATGGCCTGTGGTGATACATTATTGAAAGTAATCCAAACTCACAAAAATTTAATTTGATTATTAGACACATAGTCTCTAAAATATTTCCTGAAATTGATTCGGGAAGTGGCGTTTCGTAAGTAATTTTAGACCATATTTAGAAAAGTAATTTTCCCATCGTGAAATGAACCCGATTTTTTTATTTTTTGGTTCAAAGTGACTCCAAATCTTGAGTTTCATCAAATTTCGTAACAAAAACCTGTTTGCAATATTTTTGATATTTTTACCGCTTAAGAAAATTGTAAAAAATCGAGAAAATTTTGATGATGAGTAGTTCCAGAGAAATTCCTAAAAATCCCCTACAGTTGGTCACTTCTCGGGCCGAGTTCAGGTATTATGCGTGCATTGGGTAAACCTCACAATAAACTCACAATGCCCACTATGATGGTGATAAATAAACAAATGTGGCGATACTTAAGAGAAAAACAAAATCTTTCTACTTTGGAGACGATTTTTCTCTTTAAGTAAGATAACGCTGAATTGTGGGAATCCAATTTTTGGAACAACTTGTATTACCTATAACTACACGGGAGAGACAGCAAAAATAAAGATGAGATATGTTTTTATAAAAAGTACTGACTTTTGAAGTTTCAGTTTCAGTATTTTTTTTTTTTACAATTTTTATATTTGAGAAACAAGTCATAAAATAGAGAAGAATTTCCACCCGTATAGTAATAAATAACCAGTCATGTCATTTTTGTTTTCTTTCTTTCTTTTTGCTATTTTTTTTTTTTTTTTTTTATATTTCTTTTATTTTTTGCTTACGTATTATACTTTCAATTCCTATTTCCAGGAACGTGAATAACGTTCACAGAGTTGTTGTTGCAACAACCAAGTAGCTATCATAGTGGTAGTATGATGGTTAGTAGCCGTTTGTTGCGCTGTTGCTTTACACAATTTAAAAAAAAATTATAAAAAGAAATTAAATTGAATTATAGTGTATTTTTATTATGAATCGCGTAACGTCTTTATTTTTGCAGAATGATTGGAAGATTTATGGTAGGATTATATAGTATAAAGTGATGACGGATTACAAGATTGTAACATAACTAACCACTGCTGATTATAAGGATAGGGTGTTTCGAAAATGGCAGTGATTATCATGTTTTATCGAAAGAGAAAAGATAAGAATATTTTGAATTTCCAGAATGTCCAATATCTAATGTTAAAATTCAAACCAAAACACAGTAAAAACTTACTGGGTTTAAGTAAACGCGTTGATTTAGATAATGTTGTTTTTATAACAAGTAAAAAATTTTTCAAGTATTTCAATACTTAACTCGATGGTGGAAAAATCAGGACATCACTTATCTACCTTAAAATGCATTGCAATCCAAACTAAGCGTTCATGCAAAATTTCAGCCCAATCGGTTGGCAATATCGGCTTGAAAATTGAGCTGCAATATTCCACCCGGATAAACATACATACATACATCCATTGCAAGTTAAATAAAAGCTTGTAATACAAGTGAAATTTACAAAATTTAAAAAACCCCCGACAAATTTTTTGGGTACGGATCCCTAAACTCGCATTTGAAACATATCTAAGAACACTTTCCGTTAAATTGCGTTTATTTCCTTAAATCCTTTTCCAAACTGGAAGATCATCGACACTTTTTTATTTTTTCGATTTCGGAACCCTAAATTTGCACTTGAAACATTGCTAGGAACACTCTCCATTAAATTACCTTTCAAGCAAAACCAAAAAAATCCAAATCGGTCATTTGTTTAGGCGCTACGATGCCACAGGTTGACCGACAGACACACACACACATAGCGGTCAAACTAATAACACCCCTTTTTTTATTTTAGTTCGGGGGTTAAAAAAAGTCTTAGCAGGATAGTAAAATTTGGCAATGAAAATTTTTTTTTTATTTTAGTTCGGGGGTTAAAAAAAGTCTTAGCAGGATATTAAAATTTGGCAATGAAAATTTTTTTTTTATTTTAGTTCGGGGGTTAAAAAAAAGTCTTAGCAGGATAGTAAAATTTGGCAATGAAAATTTTTTTTTAATTTTAGTTCGGGGGTTAAAAAAAGTCTTAGCAGGATAGTAAAATTTGGCAATGAAAATTTTTTTTTTATTTTAGTTCGGGGGTTAAAAAAAGTCTTAGCAGGATAGTTAAATTTGGCAATGAAAATTAGACAGAAAAATTTTTTTCGATCTACTGAAAATATTAAAATATGTTGTAAGTATAAAACACAAAAATGATTTATTAGGCGCCTATTAATTATAACGATTACGTAATATTTATTATAAATGATATCAACAAGATTGTTATGCTTTGAAAGATGTGTTGGTGCTATGAACGAGAGACTTTCTATACATTGAGAGTTTCATAGAAAAGAATACCTCATGGTGTTTGTTGCGATAAGCAGACAGCACTAGGAAGCAGTAGTCATTGGAGGGGCATGTGAGTGGGTATCATATCGTATGAATTGTGTATAGAATGTACATAAAACAGGATGATGGCAGTTCTCTGATGTTTCTCTGACGATGGATGATGCTGTAGTAGTGTGTGGTGGGTGTCAGAGTTAGGAGCCGCTACAGCACACTATATAATGTGAATGCCGCCAAGCTTCCTCTTGTTTAATTCATGATTCCCTGCAAATCACACACATACATGCATGCATACATACATGGATAGTTTTAATACATTCAAGAATATATTTTAGACAGGCACGTATCAGTTTGTTAAACTTTTCTTTATAAGTGTTAGCTTTTTTAAACAGGCATGTCAAGGTTACTTTGCACTTCCGTCAGAAAATTAATTTTAGTCGGAATTCTTATTGCATCTTCAATAAAAAATTCTCCCGGAAACTGGAATACATATTACGTGGGAATAAAAAAGCATCGCTTTCAATCATCAACATGATCTGGCTTTTCTATGACTAAGTCCTAGCTCAAATTTAATCTAATCTAATCTCTTGTAAAAGGTGTTCTTTATGGAACACCTTTTATAGAGTATGAAATTCAACAAATCCGTTTTCCAAAGAAGATTCCATAATCTCAGGAATCTTTTCTTGTGCCTCTTTTATGAATTGTTAAAATTCTAATATACAAGAGTTTGAAGAGAAAGAAAAAAAATTTGAAGGCTTCTTTGCGCTTCCACCATAATTAAAAATTAAACAATTCACGGCTCCAAGAACATGTCCATGATATAAACAAACAAAAAACCATAGAAAATATAATCTATTTTATATCATTTACAATACAAGTTCGAAAGTGTATTAATAGAAATTCTCTCCATTTCATATTTAAATCAGTAGAAGCCAGCTCAATAGTTAGATCTATACTGATTATTTGAAAGGGAATAGTATTAGTAGGAAAATAATTTTGTATTAATGAAGAGACGTTTGTCTAAGTTTAGAATATTTAATAAGTTTTCAATTGCAATAAAATGGTACAATTAAATGATGTTCATTTTATTTAACCGAAATAACTTATTAATGTTTTACTAGTAAATGTACTTTTTTAACGTACCTTAAGGTCCAAGTTCTTTTTATTTTTCTACTCTTTTCTTAATGGTTCAGGTGTCTCAAGAAAATATTTTGATCCACACGAATAATTTAAACTGTTTTAACCTATAAAAAAAAATACTCTCACAGAGAATAAATCCGCTTCTGTATTCTGTATTCGAAATTCAATAAAAATTATACTTAAACTACATGATGAAAAAAAAAACGAACTTTAGTTATCTGCATCCTTTTTTCACAAGAAAACTAAAATAATACATTATTCAATCTATTACACAAAAGTATATTCACTCATATCGGCTACAAGAATCAAGTCAAGTGAAGCCAAGCTAAAGCCAGTTGTGTACACTTGTACTGTGTTATTATCATCTGGTCTATATTAAAGTACCTATATATGAATTGCGTATAGAATACTAATCTGTAATCAAAATCGTAACATATTAAGTGTATGTTATACGCAATTGTTATAAAGGTAAAACTTTATGTCCATTCCATAACAACTTTATATCAATTTCAAAAGCAACTTTTGTATACAGGGTTAGTCAAAAGTCTATTGACACTTTCTGTCAAAGTTTATAGAAACCCCCGACACAAAATCAGGTCTGATCGATTCGTTTGCTGCATCGTAGCTCGTAAACGGATGATCCACTTTTGATTTTTTTGTTGGAAAGGTAATTTGATCGATAATTTTTAAACAAACAAAATCAAAGTCGGTTCATTCGTTTAGAAGTTACGATGTCCCAGATAGACACACAGGTACACAGCCATATTTACTGTTCCATAGAGTGAATTGTAACGATTTGTGTGGAATATATTGCATTAATATGTTGTATTATGATTCACACATCATGTTCCATGGTTTACTAACTGTGTAAAAAGACGTAGTGTTAAGAAATTACAGTGCACACAAAAGTAAATGATTCTAGGCACTACACCTTATCTATGCATCTCTTGGTGCTAGGATCAAAAGATAATGTAAGGATAATATTAGGAGTATAATGAAGACAAACTATTTTTATTCCTTCGGTTCTATGAAATGTTTAATCATAAGTATATTTTTGTATAAAGGTTAGCTAAGAAGTTTTAAATCACCTGTATATGCTGTATACGATATATATCACAAAATAAATATATAATAATGCATTTTATATATTATTATATATTTACAAGCATATTATATGTTTTCTTGTGTGTCGTTTAACTACTTTTAATGCAAGCTAACAAGATGAAGGTGTCTTTCAAAGCGTGAAGCATTGTCATAATAAATTTCACAAGGTTTGAAAATATTCTATACTACTTATAATCGTACTCGTTTTTAAAGTTTAATAACATTATTTTCATTATACTTAAGGTTGTTAAGATGACTTTATCTTAACATAAGCAATCAGAATGAATTTTATTAGATATCAATAGCTTCATTTACAAATGTAGGAAAACAAAATGCATATTCATCAATGCTTCTGGAAAAATTAAAAACTGTCTGGTCACGTTATTTAAAAAGGGTAACTTAATCATTTGAGACCATATTCAGTTCTGTCAGACACTTTAAAATGACGTCCTTCCAAATTTTTTCAAATAATTACAAGAAATTTATGGTGGCTTCAAAATTTAACTAAATTTTAAAATGTTTTTTTCTTCACCTAGATAAGTTTCTATCTTTGCTGACACAGAAAATGGTCATTTTGATATAGATTTGTAAGAATGTCCTTAGTTTAATATTTACGCTTAACTCCAGCATACCGATCGCTCAGGACTATATCAAGGCATAATCTATGTATTCTTTACTGAACTTCACCTAATTTGAATTTTCTGGATTGTTATTGTACCGTTAGAAATAGGGTGTAATTATTTTTTACTGCAATAAAGTTTTTCATGAACCGAAAATAGTTGAAAATTAGAAAATTCAATTATAAGTTGTAACCAGAAAGAGAATATACAAAAATTCTACAAGAGGCAAGATCGTTGTAAATGAAACATAAAAAGTAGCATTAATTTTTAGCGGAATTTCCGTCTCTTTGGAAATAATAAAAAATTGTCGGAAGCCGCGTCTACTCTCATATACACATTTTATACATGAAACGTGATTTCATATTTCATAAAACATAATTTATGTTTCACAGGCAGTACTTTGTTAGCATATCAATCAACTATTTAATAATTAATACTTTTTTTTTGTATTTTGTTATTTGCTGTGTAAACTAAACAACAACATACAAAACAAAACTAACATTTTTGAAAATAAAACAACAAATTTATTAAAATAAAATGAAAAAAACTGTTTTTGTGCTATTGAAACATTTATATATACAGAACAAAATGGGAATTATATGTGAATAATCGCCAACATATAAGTACGAGGTGTCTCACCTGCTTACCTAAAAGTTTTTCCTCAAAGTGAAACCGTTTTTGTCAATTAATCTAACTAAAACTCAATCACACTTATTTTTAACACCCCAAAAAAAAGGAGTGTTAAAATAAGTTTGAACGCTATGTGTGTCTGTCTGTCTGTCTGTGGCATCGTAGCGCCTAAGCCGAGGAACCGATTTTAATATTTTGGGTTTCGTTTGAAAGGTAGTACGAAGAGTGTTCTTAGTTATGTTCAAGTGCGAGTTTAGAGTTTCGTAACCGAGAAAAACTAAAAAATCGGCGAAAAAATCTTTATAACGCTTTCAGGAAAAAGGTAATTTAATGGGGAGTGTACTTATATATGTTTCAAGTGCGAGTTAAGGGTTCCTAAGAATCGGTTGGTAATGCTTAAAATTTCCCAAGAAGATGTTTTTTTTCCAGTTATAGTTCCAAGTGAATAAATCCCCCAGAAACCAAAACTCATGTTTCCTTAGTGGCAAAAAATATTATATATCGAATTATTTTCAAGTTCCTAAAGTTTTTATTCCTTTACCAGTATATAAATCGGCAACTTAAAAGTTATCCTTTACAATTCAATCCATTCAGTCAATTATTTCAAATACACATTATGTCTTTAGTTCCGATTGAAGAATTTCCGTAGTAATAAGCTCAGTTTTTTTCTAAGAATCGCTTGCTTCTTGGATACCGATGAGAAATTTTGACATCATTACATTGCAATTTTTCCTATTGTTGCTTGTTTTTTCTTGTGTACTTTAGCAATATGCATATATTTGAATAATAAATGAGCGATTCCGAAACTAAAAAATAATAGACAATTTTTCAAAATATCAAAACTGGGGGGCCTCCCATTACAAATATAACATATATATGTATTATATATGTATGCACATATTAGTGGTGTAAGTGAACAGCTTGCTTTATAAAGCTCGAATGTGGCCTGGCAGCTGATAGGTTTAGTACAGGTAGTGACAGCTTTACGAACCTAATACTACTTTATCATTCTAGTCAATTTATTTACTATTACTTTACTCTTTCTATCTCATACATTATAACATATACATAGGTGCATGAATACTCGACTGCCACTGTACTTTGTAAATTTGTATTAAATTGTAATAAATAAAGATAGTAAATATTTAATGTATATATAATAATAATACATTTATCTTTTTCTATTAAATATAGATTCTTATGAAATGTGTAATTTTTATTTTGTTTTATTTATTGGTAAAAATTCTTTAAATAATATTTGACTGTTTCAAGTGATTCATCATTGATTTTATTGATTTTTTTCCCATTTTTGCTTAAAAATCCTTATTCTTACCGGTTTTTACAGAAGTTGTTTCCTGGCTCACAAAATCAATTATTTATAGAAATATATTTGCATTATTCCATTTCTTGGTTTAACAAACATTGAAGGAAAGAAGATCCACCCACTTTCACTATTTTTTAACCCCCGAACTAAAAAAAAGTGGTGTTAAAAAAGTTTGACCGCTGTGCATGTATGTCTGTCTGTCTGTGGCATCGTAGCCACTAAACGGATGAACCGATTTTGATTTTTTGTTCGTTTGAAAGGTAATTTAATGGAGAGTGTTCTTAGCTATGTTTTAAGTGCGAGTTTAGGATTCTGTACTCGAAAATACTAAAAAGTTAGTGATTATATTCATAATCGGATCAGATTGGAAAAGGCTTAAAGGAAAATGGTAATTTTATGGAAAATGTTCTTAGATATGTTTCCAGTGCGATTGATATCAAACACGATACAATTAGCTTAAATGATTGTTTTAGTTTTCGCATGTCATACTTTTTTCTCAGCTTACCTGTGCTACTACAAAAAAAATCCAACGATAAAGCCGAATTACTAATGAAACACTACTAGATAATACTCGTCCACGCATAATATACATACGGAGCCTAAAGTAAGCTTTTAGGAAAATAGGAAACACTAAAAGGTCAAATATTGAGATGTGAATACTATTTATTTGGGGAGAGGGTTGAATACAACTATCATATTCTTACAGGAAATTCTAGAAAATTCGAATTGACAACAAAAAGTAATTTTCTTCAATCGAGACAATCAAATTAATTAACTCGCAGATGGGATGATTAAATAATGTATAATCAAAAAATTTTACTGTCAGTTAAATTTGCAATTTTCGGTTGTTTAATTAACGGAGACAAATAATGTGAATATCGCAATTATTAAAAAATAAATTTACCAAATTTCACGAAAATTATAAACATGGCGTCCATTAAACCCCCTAACACAAAACAATAACAACACACTTTATTCTTAATTGTTATTCAAATAATTTGTCTGTAAAGTGTTCTCATTCTTTATTGTGTCGACCGAAAACTTTATCGTTAAGTAAGTTTTGACTTGAAAAAGATGAATTGTTATTGAAGTTTATTTGTGAAAAAAAATAAAACTGAGAAATCCACCAAAAACTAAATACATTTATAAGTATATTTTATGAAACATTGCCAACTGTATAAAAAAAAAATAAAAATACATCTTTTTTCTCGTTAAATTTTGTGTTTTTTTTTTTGTTAATCCATTTGTATTCAACTCAAAACAATAAATTTGTTCTTTTTCCAGGGTGTACTACACTCCTGTTGCAGCCTCTTACAGACTTTTCTTCTTACATTTAGTGTAAAAATTGTATACACTAGAGTAAAAAAAGAACATATTTAATAAGTGTTTTATATACAGTTTACTGTGTAGATAAAACCGCACAAATATTTTAATAAGTAGACAGCGGATTTTTAGCAAAATATACATCTGCCAAAACAATATTGAAATATAAAATGTTTTCTCTAAGTCTGTTACTCTGATTAATAATAAATATTCTCATAATTATCATGAATTTAATATTTTAAGTATGTTATGTCATTTTATTAAATTTATTTCATACTTGAGAAATACTTTAAAATGTTTCGGTTTTCATTTAAGTGACATGTCGAAATATTTGACAGATTTTGTTCTTGCAGTTAATGATTTTTTTACCGCTTACAATTTTGTAGCTATAAGGAAAATTTCGAATGACGTAACTCACTCAATATAGCAGTCACAAGTAAGCTTAATTCCTTTAAAAAAATTGTGATCTGTGGAATGTTTAAAACAATAGACTATTTTTTGTTAGATAGTTCTTTCATATATTTGTACACTATTGTTCTAAATTACTATGGTTTTTATATATTGCGACCACGGATGGTTGCATGACAAAATCATTTTCCCAACAACAAATTCTTCTTTCTTCATAGTAAAAAGAAATTTTTTCTTGAATTAAGAATAACGGGAAAACAAAATCTTGAAACGAGAAAAAATTTACTTGATTTACATTTTCTTTTCGTCCTTTAAAATTGCAAAAAATATTGTTAACCAAGAAAGCAATTTTTTCTGTATTCAAATGTTCGTCTCAGAATCTCCAAAATTCTCTACTCTAGTCACCAAAATTTGTTTCTTATATATAACTAGCTATACCTCGCCACAGTTCGCTGTGACACATTACAGCTTCATGTTATAAATGAGAAGTATCTAGTTAATTCGATGAAATTTAATAAACGATAAAAGAAACGGATCTACTGATTTTCATGTAACCTACTGTTTTTTTAATTTACACATCATGCTCTTTTATTTGGTACCAGACCTGGATATAATGGAAAATATTCGATGGTTCTTCCTCATTTTCATCCCCACTCTACCACCCCCCTAGAGGTTAATTATAGATAAAAACCATCCTTAAAGCGGATTGTATTTTGTGCAGAAATTTGACTTCAATCAATGCAAAACTTTTTGATAAACAACGAACGTTTGCATAAGCAACGAGCATTACATTTTTATATATACAGACGGAAGAAGATTAATTTTAGCGTCTAAAGTGGTGGGCAAATACCAAAATTTGGTCTTCGAAGACTTTATTATTCTTTGAATTTATCTTTGAGAACCCTAATCAGCAGATTATGGGACCGTTTCTAAATTCTATAGATTTCCGCACTCTTCCCTAAAATCTTTTTCGTTTAATCGATTCCATTTTTAAGGTTTTGCATTTTACATTAACGGTTGAAAAATTCTGGCAAGAAAATTGTATAAAAAAATTAATTAAATCATTAATTTTGATATTTTCATTAATGTTAAAATACAGTCCATCAAAATATTGTCTACAGATGTTCGAATTCACAAAACGAATACTCATCCATCATAGCAAAAAAAAAAAAGATTCAAGTAAAAGTGTATCATCTCTATCTGTGTACAAACTAAAAAGAGACATATCTGATTGATAGAATAATAAATCAAACAAAGATAGCAGCAAGCCGCCACCATACATAAATAATATTTATTTGTATTTATATTGAAACGCATGAGCATAATATATCTTTGTACGAGGTATCATGATATGTTGGACGCTTTAAAACAACTAGCGTTACGACTACGAGCGTAACGACGGTAAAGTGAAACGCTATATACAATCCAGAGGGTGGGCGTCACATACTGTGAGACAGAGACGTGAGACATCGGTTTGTATATTGTGGACCAAAATACACAGCATCCATGTTCTATAAGTATAAACGACGCTCATTCGATGTACTGGCGTCGTTTTAACACCATATAATACACAAATTTACGTGCAAAATCATTTTTGCTACATACAAAACGATATTACGAATTATTTTTTTTGAACTGTTTTATTTCGGTCCGGTTGAGGTGAAAAATTACTCAAAAATTATTGGACGTTATTTAACGTGTTTTTGACGTTTTTTTCGCTTATAAGTTTTTTATTTTGCAATATTTTCATATTTTTTTGTTTATAAGAAAAGTGAAAAGCTTTTTTGCAGTGAAAATTCAAGTACAAAAATTTTAGTAGCAATAAAAATTAATTCAAGAAAAGTACAGGGTATTCCGTATATTAATTATTAATAAATATTTCAACAAATCATTTCATAAGATCAAAAGTGTTTACGTGAGATAAATTATTGTTTCTTGTATGATATAAACAGAGATAACAAATTATTTAAAAAAAATCACAGGTGCTGTTTTTATTTATAAACAAAATTAAAAAACCTTTTTTTATATCTCACTTTAATTATGTGTTAAATCAACTTTGTAAAAGTGAGTGAGACTCAAAATATTTTTTTCAAAAAATTAATTAATTAAAAAATTTATTATGAATTATTTTTATTGTGTTTTATTTATTATAAACAATTTAAAAAAATCGTTTAATTTAAAATACACCGTTTTTATTAAATAAACAAAAATTATGTTCGGCGAAAATAGGTGACACTTTCTGGAAAAACTTTATGTGAAAAGTTACAATGGATATTTACCATATAAGGATACTACAAATTTGTATATAAATGTGAAATTTTAATTTTTTTTTTGAAAAACTATTTTTATTAATTTTTAGTTCAGTTTTCTCTTTAAAAACAAAAGATATGTGGCATTATTTTTTAGTTGATTTTCATTTTTTATTTACAAACAAAAGTTGTAGATAATATTTATTGAAAAAACTGTATTGAAATGGTTCGATGGAAGTTGAAGTTTTTCGTTTCAAAGAGTTGCTTATAAGTTTAATTTTTTTTATATTAAATGGTGAGTTTTTTTGTTAATATTTTTTAATCACCCCTCTTTTATAAATAATAATCCCCATGGTAAATAAGTGAAAAGGGTTGATTGACGCGTCTGTATAGGTTAGATTCTACGTAAACATTTAAGTGTAGTAAGTTGCATACTATAGAAGCATGGAAGATATCTCTAAATCATTTATAATTTATGGCCGTTAAAACTGTTTACAAACAAAGATGTATTTAAAAGTGCCACCACTTATTTTTAGAGTAGTGCTATTAAGAAAATTGATCGTTTATTTTCATACAATTCGGTTTCTCGTAACATAATTAGTGGATGCGAAAAAAAAAACGAGTAAATCGCAAAGTGCTGTAATCTCAAGCTAATCGCAGGATGTTGCTTAGATATATTCAAAAGTAATATTCAATTGATTACTACAAGAAAAATGCTATAGTTAAAGATATACCTAGCAGTGATTGATGCCATTCAAGAATAGCCAAGTTTTAACGAGATGAAAAAAATTTAAAGAAATAAATCAATTTATTAAAAAGAAATATTTTAAAAGAACCAACTGTTATTAAGAATTAGAATGTTCGACAATGAGATTGGCGCTAAGTAGTGAATTTCTCTACAATCTTTCGATTGTGGTTAGCCAAGCATTAAAAAATTCGGATAATATTTTATAAATTTTATTACTGGTACCACATTTTTTTACCAATTTTAGGTCCTTATAGGTCTTATCATATCTCTTTGATATCATTTCTGTTATAAAAATTGTTTTAAAAGGCTACATCAACTAGATTGCTTTTAAACATTTTCAAGCTATTGCCATTGCTTTTTAACGTGCCAAATGTTTTTAAAAACATGCTTTTTATTATAGACATTCTATAACAATCTGAAAAAAGAAACAGTTATGAATGTAAAAGTAATTAAAATATCAATACCGATGAATTTGTAACAATTGAATGTAAATGAGCTTAAGCAGAAAGAACTAATGGCTAGCTTTCTACTAACAAACCACCTCTTAAAAATTGCCCAACATTTTTTCACACTGAAGAAAACATATTTTTATGTTACTTTTAAATTAAAAATTTTGCTCGGCAGGGAATTTTTCTACAATATTAATAACATAAAAATTTGTACCGGTAAAAAGTCATATTTATGTTATTTCAAAAAAATTACTTTTACTACTAGGAGAAGATACGGTGCTTTTAAATAGAGCTACGATAAATAAGCTTCAATTAGATTTCAGGAAGCATTTGATAAATTTATATATATTTAGAAATCATAGCTACTTACAATAATACTGTTTAAATGTATGAATGATTTGTCTAAGTAAAAGTAGCTAAACTATTTTAAAGATCTAGTCAATTCCGACTATTTTTTTCTTCAAATTTTAGGATACATATGAATGTCATATTAACTGCTTTGCGTTAGTAGTGAATTTTCCAATAAAATAATTGTTCGGCTAGTAATTGCATTATTTTTAAAAAATAAGAGATTTTCCATCCATAAATAATTACATTTAATTTATGTAGACAAAAAAATTCACATCCTGAAAAAAAAAATCCTAAATTACACCACAAAAAATGCAATTAATTAAAAAATGAATCGGTATGGTATTTTTGCTGATATATTTAATTTTTTTTTTACTATTTAAAAAAAAAAAAATATTTTTAGTGTTGACAAAATTTAATCAATTTTACATTAAAAAGTTTTTCCTACGGTATTTACCAATAAATCATGATGATATTTTGCCATTGTCCTCTATTTTAATTAAATATTTTAGATTGATTAATTGCTTTTCACTATAGAATATAACTGGTGTAACATAATACATAACAACCAGAGAATGAAACTAAACGGTTTTACTCGGTTTTTGCGCTGCTCATCGCTTGTTCGGTTGTTTTAATACAAAATAATGTCTGTGTTGAAAATATCACAACATCATAGATAGACCTCTTGTTTGTGAATGTTTAACCGTACAGTAAATACCATAGTAGAAAGCTATTTTACTAAAAAGGATATAATAATCATAACAAGAGAGAGAGTTCTCCGGCTTCTACGTTCGTGTTGAATGAAAATCATTGTCCTTATAAAATTGTAACAATAACTATTTACTAAACATTGTTCATGTACAATAACTATTTACTGAACTGTTGTAGTATAAAATAGAGGAAACAATTTGTATTTTAGTTATTAAGTTGGTAACAATGATCTCAATATTACCTATCATACAATTTTGTAATTTTATATTCATGTAAACTAAAAAGTAACGAACGTATTTGAAGAAATAAAAAAATTTTAGAACAAAGGCTCCTTAACATTTTAGCTACAGGTTTCATAAATGGTACTCGCCCGGTTCCAGTAAATAGCTCTCTAGTATTCTACATAAGGAACTAATTGATATCCAAAATGTTTTCATAACCAATTTTTTCTAGTTGATAATAAAATAAATTTAATGAAAAATTAAATAAAAAAAATAATTAAACATAATTCGTATGTTTCCTATTCGCACCGTGCGTGAATCTTATTAGAGGCGTTTCCATGGTAACGATACACTACTTTAATTATAGAATTGTATGGATGCATATATTATTGTATGGATTGCATTTATGACTTACATTGAAAATTTAATATTATTGTTTCACAAATTTAAATAAATAATTATGACAATTTACATTTGAAAAATAATATTTGTGCAATTTGATTTCTTATTTTCACAATTTTTAATGCATTCTGTTTAATTAATTTTGTTTTCAATAATTTTAATTAGACATTTTCTATAACATTAATATGTAAAGAACTGCCAATTAGTCATAACAGCCTCCTTTATGGCCAAAATTCACTGGAAGCGCTGTCATTGATTTTATTGTCCCTGCCATGACTACGCACACACCGAATATGGAAATGTATGTTTTCCGTAAGCATTGTATTGGTACCATTAAGGAAGAGAATTGTTCAATTAAAAAAAAATTCGAAATAACCTCTACAATTTAATACAATATTGTATGCAATTGATCTTGTCAAAAGGAAAATTATCTTTGTTCTATAAAAATGTGAAATGCTTAGAAAAAAATCAGTATGATATTTCTAACTTCTAAATAAAATTGTCAAAATAATATAACAAACTCATCTGATTTTTTAATTGTTTTCTTTTTTACATTTATCCGCCATATAAAATTTCAATTTTTTTTTTTAGATCCCGATTTAAAATTATTACACGTTAAATGATGGCCATAGTAGTAAGAATCACACGGTAAACGATTGATAAGTTTTTTAATGGCGTCAAAGTTACAATTATAATTTAAGGGTCTGATGCGCTCTCGAAATAATATAAATGAAATAACTATTATTAATAAATATTTTATCAGTAATGAAACTATTTTGGAATATTATTTAGTCAAAACTTTGTTGTTACTTCAAATACATTTCCTTTTCGAAACTATTCGATTTCTAACTGATATCATTTTGTTATATTATTTTACTATTTTTAATAAGTTGTTTGGAATATCACACTAATTAAGGTCAATTTATATTATTTATTTTGATTAGTTTTAAACTGTACCATGTTTCCGAATTGGTACCAACACAGATTTAACTAAATCGTGCATTTTAATTACTATGCTTAATATCATATTTATTTAGAGTTTTTATTCAATTTTTTTGTACAATTTTTATCAAATAAAAAATGAAATTTATATGAATAATTAGGTATTATTAACTGTCTTTTATCTATAATCTATAATATAAAAATGAATCGGTGAATGTGATGCTAAGCGCAAATCTTGAGAGCAGCTGAACCGATTTCGCTAATCCTTTTTTTATAATATTCCTTGAAGTACGACGATGGTTCTTACGGAGAAAAAAATTTATAAAATTGCCTGAAAAAGTCTAAAAACAACACTTTTCTATATTCCCATATGAAAGATTCGTAATAATTATTAAAAGTCAATTTGATCTTTAATACCATGCCATAAAGTTTAAATGTTGGTAGAGGGGTTTCGGGAAAGCAAAACAATTAAGGACGTCAAAATTCGAAGAATCGACTGTTAGGCGGTACGAAGTTCTCCGGGTCAGCAGTTATCAATAAGAAAAGTTTGATATTGGAAATTCAATGAGTTGATTATGTAAAATACCGAAGATGGTTTGTATATACGGTTTACATTAAGAACTTAGTAGTATTTTTTATCAAATTTCAATGAGTTATTATATTAGTTTTTATTTAAAAAATATTATTTATGCAATTTCGTTTCTTATTTTCATAATTTTTATTGCAACAAGCTTAATTAATTGTTATTTTTCTATACAATTTATATGTAAAAAATTGAAAATTTGTCATACCAGCCACCTTTTAAGCCAAATTTATCCATTGGAGGTGCTGGCGCAGATTTGATTGTCCTTACTACGACTACGTATCCAACGGTTATAGACAAATAATTGTTTTAAAATTAAATCAGATTAATGCACATGCTCTGTAAATTTAGGGAGTTCGATTTAGGCTATACCCTCTTATAGTTTTTACTTCCTTCCATTTTTAGTATTTAATTGGATTAAAATTGAAATTTTATTATTTTTTTTAATTACAACAAATATAAAATAATATTTTTATTTAAAAACGATACGATTTTGAACAACTTGTGACATAGAATATTAAAACCCCAATTTAAATTCATCCCGAAGACGATACAAAATATATAGGGATATTTTCCTACTTATTTATATACAAATATAATATTTGCCAAAGTTAGGAGCTATGAGAATTATATTATTATAGGTTTGTATTACATGTGAAGTATTTTGTTTATAAAATATGATTTGTGTTGGATTAACACGAATCTCTTTAATTTACATTTTGATTTTGAGATATTAATCTTTTTATGTTTACCTACAACATGTATATATGTGTTGTTATGCTGTTATGGTCGATAATTCTGGAAATATAAATTATCTTATAAATTGGAAAAAAATTATAAAATCATAAAAATAATAATATAAAAATAATTGTTTATTGAAAATGTATAATTAATATGTTTTGTAATTAAATTGTAAATTAAGTGTTGGTTGTAATCGAGCTGAAGTGATTATTAATTTGTTTATTCAAAGTAGTTTTTTTTTATACTTCAACTTATAGAAATAATGCTGGTTTTACATTCGATGCAAAATATAATTTACAGGAAATCAAACCTATTCCTTTACATAGACAAACTGTTTTATTCCTCAGAATAAAAACAAAGTTCAATTTCTTAGGTGAGATTCTTTTTGAGTAAATTAATTACGAGTTATTTAAGTGTTTCTCTTGCTCTTCTCCTACTTAAAACTAGTCGCTTTTTGTATTCATTGTTACTTAGTTTGAAGATTACAGTTAAAAAAATAACTTCACGAAGAATAGTGATTAGGTAAATTAATCGCGTTTAGCTCAAATACTCGTAGTGTTATCGTTGACGTCTCGTTTTCTTCTCGAACGGTTTTAATGAAGCTTCCGAAATAAATCAATTTATATTAAAATAAATTAGCAGCGAAACAAAATTTTAGATAGCTAATAAGCAGTGATCGAAGATTTGTTCATAAACCAAAAAAATACAAGAAAAAAGAAGTAAATTATCGAGTTTTTGATGCTTCAATGTTGTCAATCAGAATCTAACTGACCATTCCTAAAATGGAAGAAATGTCTTTTTGATTTACATGGTGGGCCATTTTAATCTATACACCTTCATATCTCGTTTTGCAGTTTAAAAATCAAAAACTAACTTAAACTTATGTCCACTATGCCCTTGACAACTTTTGACAAAGGCAGGTTTCCGTAGTTAGCGAGCGTTTCCTCCGAAAGCTAACATTTCCTCATTTCCTCCGAAAGCTAACATTTTTCTAAAAAGTGTTTTAATTAAAAATTGTATTTTTATCAGTATTATCTTTCTAATTTAAAGTGTTATTCTAATTTAAATTGTCTATTAAAAAAACCCGAAGAACTAGACCCAAACTGTTTTTGGACACATTAATTTCTAACACTGCCATATTAAAAACAATTATGATTTATAAAATTCAGTCTCGTTTCTTAAACTTAATTTTTATCTCGACTGCCATGTGAACTACAATAAAAATTTAAAAAAAAAATCACACGTATAAAGCAAGCTTTAGGTTTGATAGCAAGATATAATGTTATTTGTAACGTATCCGTCCGTCGGCATCAACACAACACTGAACACAACGTATAACCATAACGAATACACTACGTTATTCGTTACATACATACAAACATACATACACACACATGTATGAATATATATGTATACAAAGGAAAATGATGAATTTCTCTCATGCTACAAGTACATTTATAACATACAGGATGTACTAAGTACGAAAAAAAAAGAATTAGTAGGAATAATGTGCATACAAAAATAATTTATTATTTTATTGCTTGCGAATGAATATGTAAGAAAAATGTAGTATTTTGTATTGTCTATGGTGTGTAAGATGATGCATCACATTAATAGTCAGTGGTTGTTGTTATCAGGATAGGTTTAATGTACAGAGTGTACTAGAAATTGGTTTGAATACAACATTAATTGAAATACACACATGCATGCAATATATTGGGAGCCAAATTAACCAATATAATTGAGGACTTAACTGATGGCTGAAATAGACCATCGATAACTGGCTTAAACTGGGTTTCAGCAGATTTGAATAAATACATGGATATTGAGAAACCATAGCAATTTACAACAAAATTTTTCAAATGTTTAAATGAACTATCTAATAAAATTGGACCAACCTTTTAATGGTCTACTCAATTCATAGATCGCCACTATTTTTTTGATAGATTTAAGCCTGTTCCAAGACTCCTTGATATCATTAGTGATTTTCCCAAAAAAGTCTACATTTATAAGGCATAAGTTTCAACTTTTCTCAATCTACCCTTCAATCGATTTTGTAGAACCATCTGTTTGAATCAAATTTTGATTTTTACATGAGTCTATTGTTATGAAAAAATTAGACCACGAACATATTCACATTATTTAAAAAAAAATGTGTGTAAACGAATTTATTCCTGGAAACGAAATGATATTATATAATTTTTTTAGCTTTGGTTATAAGGATAAAATGGGCATAAATTGATTAAGGGGGGTAAAATTTTACCGTACTTGTAAAAACTATCTTTGTTTTCATGAGAATCACCAAAAACATGGCCCCACCTTTCTTTTTCCCCAACCAAAATAATGTATTTGAGTAAAGGGATAATACTTTTTCTAGTTTAAAAACACTTTGTTTTTTCTCAACGCAGAAGAGGCTTTTCGAATGTGGTTCGATAGTCAATTCATAAAACTATATCGTTATTTTCGATATATTGTTTTAAAAAAGTTTTTTACCCATATTATATATAACTCCTACACGATTACTATAAGAAAAAACTTTTACGAACTTCATTGATTCCTTAAAGAGATATGCTAACATTTTCGTACCCATTGTACAAAATAGAAATAAATATATTTAACCAAGCGTGTGTTTATATGCTGTGTTGAATATTATTATGATCAGAGAATAACATTTCTGAATGTTTCACTATACAACTAGAATTCGAACGAATGTTGACGATATAGCACTGGCATAACTGGCATAAGAGAAAGAAAATAAGAGGTGGTTGTGAAAATTATACTCAATCGGTTTGTACATGTATATGTTTGTTTCTGTGTATGAATATTCTGGGATATATGAGGTTTGTGTTGGGTGTTATTTTGGGTTGTTATTCATATTATATCTATGAAACATATCCATAATATTTATAGGAAATGATCGATAAAATGTACTAAAAAATATCTGTTTCAAAAGATTGGCTTTAAAATATTGTTCCATAAAATTTTTGCTCTAGTAAATAACATGAAATGCAATTTGTTCAGTCAGAAAATATTAAGCACAATTTTTAAAAAAAAAATCAAAAGGTGTCGTGGGACACCCGACAGGAACTATATTCCTTTCGTTGCTTGATACATTATAAATGTAGCGCTTACTTTTTTTATTTACAAGATATTTTTAATTTATTATTAGTAAGATTTTAGAAATAAAATACTTTTTGATTTCTAACATTAGTTTGATTTGAAAGAATTTTTTTAATAGCTACTTTCAGTTTTTACTGTAAAAAATAATTGTAGTATGAGTTTAATAAAGACATCCTTCTGATTAAGTAGTCAACCCAATGTGTGATTATATTACGTTTGGTTTGATTAGGGTATTTATTATGACATAACATAAAAATTGCATTGTACTTACTTTAAATTATCTCTATTTTCTTTAACTTCTGATATTTTTCACAACTCAATTTTTTTAAATCACAAAACATAAAATTTTGACAAATAAATACAAATTGACAGATATAAAAAGACTTTTGAATTTTCTCAAAATTCATGTCAAATCTGAATTGATTGAAAAAGTTTTAATTTCCTAGGTAATCTAGATGTCGGTTTTTGGTGTCTGTTGCAGTTTTTTTTTTGTTTAAGCTAACATATAGCGTGCAATAAGGAACATAGTTCCAAAAAAAAAAATGATTTCTCCCTCCAAGCCTACACATTATAAAAATAAAACTTTTTATGCTTTACTTTTGTTAAAAGCCATTTTCCATCGTTGTCAGTTACATTTTTTAAATTGTATAATCCAAATACTCAAAATCGTGTATTCCATTTATAAAATGTCTTAATGAATGATCCAAAATCAATATATCTTCCGATTTGGATTGTGACAATTTGCCACAGGTCACTGAGACAAAAAAACAAAAAGTTAGAATGACTTGTAAAATAATGAATTTGATTAATAATTTCAGAACATTTAATTTACCTTTTGAAGGAAGAATCTTCGTCAATATTTAACAAATCCTTTTTACAAAATTTATAAAAAAAATATTTAACCAAAACCAAATATATCATCCATTATAAATTTCCATGGTGTTAGGTTTTTGTTATTGTGGGTATAACACAACAACAACGTTGAACACATATACATATATACGAGAAACGATATCGTGTGCAACTTCAAGTCAAGTAGTTTCTCATTTCCTCTACAGTTCGCGTTAGTAATCCTGTTCATTTCCGATACAAAACAAACTTCACTTACATGTTACTGTCTGCCACAGGTCGCAAATGTCGTACGTTATATATATTTTGGTATAATACCATCGTATATATCAAGTGCCAGTCGTGGTATTTCACTATTTGACTGTCATATCAGTACGACTAGAAATTTTCGATGTTACATCTTATCCCTTCCTCAAAGAACACGGAAAATTTTCGTTTGGTCTGTCTGGTAGGAATGCGCAGCGTAAAACCGCGAATACTGCTGATCAACATCCATATCATTTGGAGACTTCGCTGGGTTTAATAGTAAAGACTGGTAAAGATCACCGCGTTAAAACCTTTACCTCCCTGGCTCTCGCTGATCACCCTTCCATAGCACTCGAAATAGGAGTTTAGATTGTCTTACACAGGTAAAATATATGTACAGTTTTCAAATTTTTTTTAATGAAAAATAGTTATAATTCATTAAGTATATCAGAAAAGATGGCCATAAATTGTATTTTGTTTAACATTTTTACAGAAATCTTTAATTTGTGGTTCAAAATGAGGCTGTTAGGCAAAAATGACAGATTAGATTTAATTTTTTTAACTATAGCTCATGTGTTACTCTGATGGATGAGCTATATTATTTTAGAGTTTCATTCAAATCCATTCAGTAGTTTTTGCGTGAAATTTGATTTCTTCACCAGCGCGTATCCAGCATCAATTGACACAATTACTCCCAGATATGAAAATTTTTATGGTGCAAAAATTTGTTGGGTAGTTAAATTTCTAGCTATTCTGAAATAACTACTAAATATTACTTCTGGTCCTAGACTCAAGTAGTATGAAAGGCTTCACTATAGTTTAGTAGTTCGTGTATTGTATGAGAATATGAGTCCACCTCATCGTCAACGAATCGAATTCAGAAGCAGAATATGTATTACATACAACAATGTGTTTGGTATTCTTTGTCGTTTGTCTCAACACAACACACATAACATAACCGATCGCTTCCCCTTCCTTCGTTCGTTGCCTGTTTGCCTGCCTTAATCCCTTAAAAATATACGTTTCACAAATTGTATGTTTAGAATATTAATCGAAAATAACTTTACAATAAACCCATAACAATAATCATCATCATAATAATCATAAAACAAATAATAATACACCACAATATTTTAAAACAATATAGATATTGTTTTCTTTGGTTAGGGATCGATTAATTTTGTAGGGAAGTATTTTATTATATATTTTTGGAAGAAAACCGAAATACTAAACTATAGTTTATAACGCTATTGATCGAGTTTCACAGTCTACTAACTTTGAAAATGACTTAGTTTTTGAGTAGTGGAACTAAAGTGTTAAGATAGCTAGCCGCAACAGTGAAAACTTAGTAACTTTACTAAGTAAACTATTTGAAAAAAAAAAGTATAGTAATATTACAAATCAACAGTTCCATTTTCAAAATAAAATTTTTTTAAATTAATTTTATGTAGATTGTTAAAAAAATTAAATATTTTTTTTATTTTTACTGCATATATGTTAAAAGTATCGAACTTTTATTGTGAAATTATTGATAAAAATGTTTGTACCTACATAAACGGTTGTAACGGCATTGAAGGCACCTACAATTTTAATCGGTTTATGCGATAGTCATTATAAGCGATATGTGAATTTTTATATTAAAGCAAAAGTATGTTTCTATGTACATATATTGGTCGTTCTTGCTGACTTATTTTAAGACAATTTTTCGCTGTAACCGATATATGAGTTTATAAAGTCCAAAAGAGAGTTAATAAGACTAAAAATATAATTTATAATCTTTAAAATAGGATTATAATTGGTTTAAGTGAAAAAATTTATAAATATTACAAAAGAATGTTTGTATATGTTTTGGTCTTTATAACCAATATGTAGGCTTACAAATCTAATGAGTATTGGTCGCGTGTTTATGTTGGAAATTTCTCAAGACTTGTCCATTTTGACGTTAAAGCCACTTTATTGTTATAAAATGACTGTATTGTTACTAAATCGTTATACGATACAACTTTCTATTTCTAAAACTTTCTATTTCTACAATCAAACTTTTTAAGAAATGATACAAATAATATTTAAACAATTCATTCAGTTGATGGTTAAATCATCCAATTTATATTTTATTATTTTATTAAAATTATTTATGAATATATTTGATAACGATTTAAGCTTTGTTTGAGACTCCTGAAGAAATATTTTAAACACATTTTTTAAACATATACAAATTTACTCACTGTAGTATTCCAATTCTGCATGTCGTTGCATTAAATTTCTTTGAATGGAAATTATATACATCTTAAATTCAAAACACTAGTAAAAAGTACCAAAAATTTCTCAAGGACAATTTTGCGAACGGTTTTAGACAATTCTACACATATTTTCTGTAAAAAATATAAAAAATAATTGTTTAATACAAAAGAGATCCCATATGAAAGCAATTTTAGACAAAAAAAATCTGTGAAATTGTCATTTTTTTGTTATAAAAAACTTAAAACTTTCACTTCTTTAAAAGTATCCAAAACTGTGGGGGTGCACGAAATTATATTTATTTACAAAAAAATTATTTTAACACAAAAATTAGAAAGTTATGTAATATAATAATAAAATATGCATACACAAAAACACTTTAAAAAGGTGATATTTAGTGCAAAAAAAAATTTGGTTTGTCATACAAAAATTTTTGACATATTTATGAATTATTACAAATATGAATTGTTTCCTTATTACCCCCATAAAAAACCTAACGGGATTTATTTAAATAATACATCTTTTGTAATCTAAATGTTAATTAGGCGCCAAAAAAATAATATCTACCCCTCCAATTCAAGAAAAAAAATTATCTAATTAAAAATATGTCACTCGAAATTCTTTTAATTAAAACATATCCGTCGTAAAAAATTGCCATAATTTTTTTTTATACAATATGTCACAATAGAATATATAAGATATATTATGGCCGCCGTTGTTTGATGACGTTGATCCATTAAGTTAAACTCCGCCTGTTGTATAGAGGGTTAGAATAATACAACTCACCCTTATAACTAAAACTACTAACCCTCAATAAGTATCATAATCTCTTTTGTATCGCTTTTGATAATATCAGTCATAATAATACAATATATATATCGCATGAAAAATAATTCTATGGAAGTTTTAATGCTCCTGTTGCATTTTATATAAAACAACATGTATAAATGCAATCTTATTTAAGTGTTTCGATTGTATTTTAACAACGGCTTTTTGTTTTCCTTGCGTATGTTCGTTCGAAATTTACGCATCATAAATTCTCTTCAAATTGATCAATTTCGAATCGAATTGAGATAAATATCTTACTATAAGTGCAGTAATATCCATTAAAAGTTTTGCTTTAATTACAACTTTTGTATAAATAATAAATATATAAGTAGTTTTTGGAAATGAGAATTATTTATAGCAAAACACGATTCAGTGAGTTTCGATTAATCTTGTAATAAAACAAACATTTTTTGGAAAAAATTCTCACTTTCATGTTTTAAAATATTCAAATTTCCGATCCGATTTTTTTTCAATCTTTTTTTTAAATGAAAATTGATTCAGTTTTGGGTTAGCAATAAAATGAAGTATTAAATCGTTCAAAATTAGTCTTGTCTTGAACTTTTTCCCGTTGTGTAGATTTATTTGAGCATAATTAACATTTCTTCTGATTTAGAATATAACTTTTTATAATTTAGAAAGAAAAATGGTTTTTACGCAACAAACCAAAAATTGTTTTGTGATGTCTGTCAACTTTCGAATTTCTGTTCAAAAACTTATTCTTTCCCCCTTATAGAAACAAATACGTGATTGAAATTCTCAATATGAAATATATATATTTTTAGTGTTAGTTAATACCGACATAGGACATGTTTTCAAAATTTTCTTAATCAAAAATATGTCAAATGTGTATACAATTGTCTCATAAGAGACTCATAACTCATAAAGTTATTGAGTATTATTTAAGGTTGATCGGACAGTAATCTGCAACTCATAATATAAACTAAACTTTTTTTGGCAACTCAGAATATTTTTTGGTTCACACGTTTACAAAAAACTCTTCGTAAGATTATTTTTTTTAAATGTTTACGTAATGTTCCAGTTTTTATTGATTAATTATATGAAAACCCTACGATAGAAGTCTTTCAAAAATTTATTTTATATGTATGAGATACGTGTAAGCTTGTTCCGATCAACCTTAACCACAAAAATATGATATAATTTTCTCAACAGCTTTCAATTTCCTGAGAGTTTGAAATCAGCGTTTTTCATGTCACTGTTCAACTGTTTTAACCATTGATATTTTCTATTAACTCTTAATGTATGGAAAATATGTATAAGCTATATGTTTTCCAGTATATTGAAAATTTTTCTAATCTATAAAACAAATCTACTGCAGTATATGAAAATTGAATTTTTTCTATTTTTATAAAATTGATGGAAAATTTAAATTTACTCGTGCACTCTACTTTAAGTCCGCATACGGTATAGATGAAGCGAAGATATTATACACAGGTAGTATAGACACGTTTACTGGTTGCATTGAATACCATTTCTATACAAATATAATATAATCGTATATATCATTGCGTTGAATACTTGATGTTCAATGTGAACTGTCCTCGTATGGTATCTGCAGAATTGGAATTCATCGGTATGACACTAAGTTTAAAAAGGAATAACTTAAAACTAACTAGATGCATTTTGATTAAATTGTTTTAACGGGCCATGATTAATTCAATTTTTTAAATTGATTTTTAATCCTATTTCACTAAATTTTTATGAAGTATAATAGGAAATATCCTTGATTTTTTTCGCATTTCTTAACAAACTCTGAAAATTTCGTAAAAAGAAAACAAAAAGTGATTTAAGATTATACTCGGGGCAAGAAATATGATTGATATTAGGCAGATAGATCAAGACATAGTAGTTGACGTCATATGTTGAGACCTCCTTGCTAAATTCCTTTTTGCTAGAAAGAGATACAAACAAATCTTTGATGAATTTTATTTATCTTGGTTGTTTTTTTTTTTTTAATTATTCGATAAATAATAATTCTCTGAAGTCTGTTACATGGCCGTATGTTTAGGGTTGCGAGTTCGATTCCCGCCGTCATAACAACAAAATTAATTTAATGAATGAAGGAGGTGCACTCAGCCTCTCAAAATAATTGAGAAGCTGATAAATAAAATTATCAGCAGAAAAGGTGGTAAAACACATTTAAATGGTATCACAATGGTATCTATAGCCTAAGTGTGTCTCTCGTGGACAGCCAATAAATCCTAACCTAACAGAACCTTGTTACACTACTGAGCTTTTATTACAGCCAAAAAATATATTCGCATTTCTTTTTATATGATTATATTATGCACTAGTGCGGCATAAATGGATGTACAAAATCATACAAGTAAAATCGTAACTCGTTTCATGCTTATCGAGATGTTCAAATATAAAAGCAATTGGAAATACGTTTTATCAAATAAAATGTTGTTTCTGCAGCCATGAAAACTGGTCAGTGAAAAGAATACATCATATAAGAAAAGAGCAGAACATACCTTGCGCGTTTTACCATAGGAAAAAGTAATGTTTCTTATTAATAATACCAAATTTCTAGAACTCAAATGAAAATTTACTTTAATTAGAAAAAAATTATTGTCCGAAGAACCTACAAATATTTTATAAGGTTCATTTACATTGGAAATTGTTATAGATTTTCAACTGGATTTTCATGTTGTGTAGAATATAATACTGATCTGTAGAAACTCAATAATAAATTACCAAAGTGAAAATCTCACTTTTCGCCTGCGATGTCATTGCTTGCTTGTACTTGGGTTTTATAACAAAGCATCACCACCAATATACATATACAATATATAATATAAAGCTTTACTTTATATTATATATTGTTATATTTTAGTAAAACTAGATGGCAACAGTGTCTCTAGAGGAAAGCAGAAGTACATTTATTTTGACTACTACTAAAAGCCAAAGTATATATAATACGAAATTTAAACGAATATTGTTGTATGCATGAAATGTGGAAATTTACTCAATAAATGAAGGTGTTTATTACTCTCATTGTTATTTTCTTTGATTCGATGTAGTAGGAACTGAACTAATAATATACCTTTGTGACGTTTTATTCTAAAGTAAAACTTTATTTTCATATATTTTGTACATAAACATAACTTTTCACTTTACAGTTAATGAAAATCATGTTATTATAGGGTAAATGTAGGTTTCGTAATTTTAAGTAGATTATTAGTACCAAATTTTGTTTCATTAATCAGGAAGGGGATTTTGCAAAAATTATTTCTTTTTTTTGACAATAATGGTCAGTTAGAGGCAGTTTTAGAATGACTTTTCAAAAGAGAAACGAAAACGCCCGACAAAAAAAATGTTCGTAAAAGATCGTGTAACGTCATAATGTTAATTAATAATTGTATACGGTGTATCCTATTCAATCAACATTATTACGTTACAACGATGTTTTACGAAAATTTTTTTTTTCTCGGGCGATTTCGTTTCTCTTTTGAAAAGTTGTTTCTTAAAATTGCCTGTAATTATAAGAAATTATTATTTGATTTTCATTTGGTATTAAAAATTTAAATATACTTTTATATTTTGTTTTAGAATGAAATTAATTAAGAATTTGTATCAGAATATAATTAAACCAAATATGTCTAAATTGGCTCTCTATTGCACCTATTCGTCCATCAAATCTTGCTATTGAAATTTTTGTAACTATTTTTTTAATTGAAGTTCTGCTTGTTCGAGTTAATAAGTGATTTAAAGTTTATCAGACTTTTTTTCTCGTAGTTCTGTCTGGATCAAAAGTAAAAACGTGGAAACACTTTAAGACCAAAATACTGAGTGGTTTTCATTTGTCTAGTTTTCTGTACTTGCAAAATGAAATAACTCTTAAATATTCGGCTTTTATATGAAAATTTAATGGAAATCTAATAATTTATTATTCATCATATTATGATGAATCACCTTTTAAATATGATTAGAAAAAGATAAATAAATATACAATGAATATTAGTGCATAAGAAATAGAATGATTTATGTATATCTTTTATCTCACTTCATCATTTTTTCTATATGTATAACTTTAGTGAAACGTATACACAATATAACGAACGTAATGTAACGTTTGTCGTTTCTTTACTGTTCAAGTCTTCGATATTGATTTATGGTATAAACGCGTGACTACTACAAACATATATAATAAGAATTTCTTGTTTTCACTTTACGTTTTTTGTAAAATTTTATATAAAATTCTATGTATAATAATATTCAATATTTTCACACTTTAAACGAATATTTTATTATTAATGTTATTTAAATCATAATAAAAATTAAAACATGGGCGATTTTCTTTAAAATATCTTAGCTTGGTCAGGGGTTTTTAGAGACCGTAAAAGCTCAATTCGTTGACTTGGATTCTATACTTTGTTACCTGCTGAATGGATTTCCACATTTGAGGTTTCATTATATTTGTATCAAAAACCTAAGTGTTTTTAGATAGGTTTTTAAAAAAAACGAGACAAAATGGCGGATTTTTTATCAAAATTATAATGTTTATAAAAAATCTATCAAGTTGCGTATCAAAATAAAGGAAATTAAAAGCGGATTACAAAAATATATAAAAGTTATATATTTAAATTTAATAAGGAAAAACACTAAAAAGTCTAATATAAAATAAAAAAGGTCGACTGCGTTAAATAAAATCTGAAAAGGAAGAAATATAAGTCCGGTAGTTTTCATAGCGACTTTAACAGTTAGGGGTCCATAAAAATCTCGACCGACTCGGGATCTTCCCAATAATGGGCCCCAGCTGTTAAAGTCGCTATGTAAACTACTGGACTTGTTTCTTACTTTTTAGATTTTATTTAAGAATTTTATTTTTTTATTATTTATTTTATTACTGACCGTTTGTTTGCAAAACATAAGGTTCATTTAGTTAAATTGTCGTTCCTTCATCACGACTGATTGTGATTTTAAATTTGAAATATTAGCTATGATTTGAGATTAAGCAGTTTGTAGTGACAACGACGTAATCTTTGCGGTTCTTATAAGTACTCCTAATAGTTCAACTAGATATATTCATCTATGATTTTTGTATAGAACTTTAGTATTAAACACTTTCTAATCAAAGCTTGAAATAGGATAATTTCTAACATAAGTATATTTGTTTTGTCATATTCGATTTCTTTCCCCAGTTTCAGAATCAATGAAAAAAATGGCATACGATTAGTACCTTCCTAAACATTTAATGAATGAATAACTTATAAAGATTCGCCGTAATAAATAGCTACCAAATTTTTTAGCAACAATGATTTATGATTAATATTTTTATGAATTATTAATATTAAAATTTTTTGCAACACCTGCGATATATACACTCCTCATTTAAATGTAACTATTCAATTGTCAAAAATTTTACATGTGTTTCAATTTTATTCAACCAAATATGTGGTTGTTGTATTATAAGTAAGTTGATGTAAATACACACCTATTTAAAACTCAAAAACGCATATATAATATTTTAATGGTTTTGAATTATTATTAATATTAATAATACAGTCAAACCTTGTTATATAATATAAAAGTTACAACTTTATACGGGTACATAAAAATAATGCATTCAGATGAAGTTTTACTGTTGTATTTAAACAAAATTCAAATCATGATATTCTCAAATCTGGTTTAAATTTAAAGAAAAAAGTAGATCAAGCGTGTGAAACAAAAAACGACTTAAACAAGGGATAGAATTCACAGGGCTTTAAAAAGTCTCGAAAATTGAAATTTATTTGCCTCTTGTTGAACTTCAGGGTGGTAATAACGGCAATTAAGGCGATCTAGAACAGGCATGGACAAATGTAACTCAGAGAAGTCCCTCAGACTTCTGTAACTAAATAACGAGCAAGACAGCCCAACAACCTAACGAGTGTCAACCAATAATACGAGTAAGACAGAGAGATAACCTTTTTTTTCTACTTATCTCATTACTGTTGGAGAAACTGAGATAGATAGAAGAGTCGTATACCGGTCTCGCTTCCTCCTCTGTGAGCAATGCGGACTTGGATAAAGAGACACACAATAAAGTTTATGGCACACAATAAAGTTATAACAATGGTGACTTTGGCTTAAAATGACTCGCCCATTCCTGATCTAGCACATTAAGGAAGTAGCATACACAAATGGAGTATTTTGATTCGTTTTGAATATTCTTAGTTTTGTTTCAAGTGCGAGTTTAGAAGTGTTTCAAGTGCGAAAAATTTGTTGGGTTTTTTCAAATTTTGTAAATTTCACTTGTAATATTACTACGTCACGAACATTGGAGCACACTGTATCCAAATAACGTTTGTAATCTGTGAATTATTTTTTAAATTTAAGTAATTTTAATTAACATAAATTTGTTTATACATAACTTTAAAAAATTTTCTTGGTGAATTTTAATGTTATTACAGGATTATTTTATTATATTCAACTGATTATTATTTGTTACCTGAATTGTTTGGCAAATAGCAACTGAATGCTAAAAAATGAAAGCAACATACATTCATTTAACAATAAATCATTGATTAGCTATTAGATAAATTATAAAAGTTAGATACCAAAAAATATCATATTGCCCAATAATTTTGGTATATTATCGGGTTTGATAACCATAAGCATCATCGTATCAATACATCCGTACTCACACACAGGAAAATTTATTGTAAAAAAACGCATCAATAATTCCATAACCTTTCTGATCAATAACACAATTTTTTTTTTTGTTATTAAAAAACCTTGTGTATTGTATATTTATTTAGGCCGTGACTTTAAAACGTGCTCCCCTTAAAGGCAAATTCACATCATCTGCCACTTTCAAAAATACATCATTGTTATTTTGCTTCCATGTTTTTATCATTCATCAATATAACACATTCGTTCATCGATTGTTAGTTGATCGCACGCCATATTGGTAATCGATCAATACCCTTCAAAAAAAAGAGAAGTAACATGGTTGCTCATCTATTATTATTGTAATACGATGCGATGGCACGTTTTTTGTTGTTATTTTTTAATCAAGCGTGAAGCAAAAATTGATGTTTTTAATCAGGAACAGTATTTATCAACTATTATCACTGGCTGATGATAAATGAATTATTGGGCGTTAAAAATTTATAAAAAAGGGTATCTTAAATCAATTATTAATTATGATTTGTTTGAATTTTTTAGCAAAAATATTTTCGTTTGTGTATTGTCAAGGGAGATTTATTTTTAACTTTAGTGAAACAGTGGAAAAATTATGAGTTTTGAAAATAATAAAAAATTATGCTTTAAAAAAATTGTTATTGAAAAATAATTAAAATGCTTTTTTTTAAGTATTATCAACGCATGACTGGTTGCAATATTTTGCTAAACTTTTAAGCATTTATAGGGAAGACTCTCGAATTAACAATAGTTCTGGGGAAGGAGTCAATAAAAAAAGCAATTAATCATTCATACTAAATTATCGAGTTAAATAATTCGAATTGAATACTTTCTTTATTAATTTATAAAATTGACACTTCTACAGAGTTCATAAAAGATTTACCATTGGGAAACCAGATAGTTTTTTCCTTGAGAGATATATAAGTAAAATCAATTTAACCCCGAACGCAAATGGCTTCCCTGTTTTACATCAGAGGACTTTTATTTTTTGAAATTCAAATGGAATAAAATAAATTACCAAGAAATTTTTGGCTCTTATAACTATTCTATTTATAAAATTATCTGGCGTCAGAAACTTGATTGCCATATCCGTGAGTTCATTTAATACTTTTCCGTAAATAACAAACACGAAAATACAAAAAATATTCTTTGACTGAAAGATGAACGCATAAAAGAAGGCAAAAAAGAAGACACAAAAAATGAATGAAATGAATAGATGAGATGATTTAAAACATTTTCTGATGCCCATTCTCTCACACATCTAGAGTACTTCCTTTTCTTCTCGTATTCCCATTAGTTAGATGATGTGTCGGTGTAACATGTCCCGCGTTCTTCATTTCTCACTTTTCTTACGCCCATAAATCAACCGACATTAGACAGATAGTTGTTACCCATATCGTTCTCATACTACTACTTCCATATCATTTCAAACATTTTCTCATGTGTACAGAATGTTCTAGAATCAATAATCCATTTTTTAACATTTTTACAGTGTTATTACTATTTTCATACATTATTATTAAAGAGTCTTGACGTGCCTGGTCAGTTAACATGAAAATCCTGGTTTGTGAATTTACTGAAAGTTCTTACAACATAAATGCTTTCACAATCACAATAAAAGCATTTTTTTGTGCTCGTACCTATTGTCATTGATCACTCATGCAGTACGTTGTTTGATCCAAGGTACATGATGATGCATTTTTTAAACTTTTCATCCCAACATATTACGTTCTGTTTTGAAATATATGACTTCAAAATACTTACCAATGTGATTTAAACGCAAAATATAATCGTGAACTTTTAAATAACAGAATTGTATAAGCAATGGTTTTTTTACTGTTAGTTCAAAAAATTGCTTGAAAATACTTAAATGCTTAAAAATAAACAAAAGTACATGGATAATCATTGTCACAGTTGTTTGCCTTCTGGTAAAACTTTTTCTTCATGCAGTTGCTCTCTCATAGATTCTAATGTTGTTAAAAAAACTGAGAATGATCCATGAAACAAATGACCCTATAGGTACTACACATTACTCTTACGCTCTCTTTATGCGTTACTGGATTATTTACAAAAACACTTTATCTATTGAACAAGATAGATTTGATCCTTCACCATCTTAATTTTAGCTTGGTGATTTATTTTCGTAGCATTTCTACACCTGCTCTCTTTAAAAAGGAAAATGAAAATCTTAGAACACTCTGTATAATGTGTATGTATGTGTGCAAGTGTGTTATTTCTGTTTGAAACCAAACGAACGTGTTGTTATACATAGACCAGATCTCTTCATCTTTTCTTTCTATGTCTTTTATTCTTCTTGCTACTCTGACTATACTACTCCACTAAAAGATTTTCATCTTTTTTATTTGCTACCATCTTCTCCACTTTAACTATTTAGAAAATTATAGTGGAAAATTGAATTTTATTTTTATTCATCCATTAGTTTAGTTGGTAGTGGAAAGTATAGTTCTTTTTTTTCTATCTCCAAAAGCTGTGGTCTGCATCATTGCAGGCGTGAAATATGTTTACTGTGAATAGTAAATGTTAAAATGATTTTGCTCGATACTCGAAAGAAAGATTGTCGTTGTCCTACACTTTAAAAATTTTCTACTTGACAGGTGGTGAACAAGATTTGTTAAACCCATCTTCGATAGTTTTCAAAAGTTGTAAATGCAACTTTTAAAATCGGAAAGTTTGACATTCGACACCTGCTACTTTAAGATAGAGAACAACGATAACAGGATAAAGCTGGATAACTGGATAATAAAGGATTTTACGAAACCATAGTAATATATAACAATACTGTTCAAATGTATGAATGGACTAAGAAAATTTAGCCTTCTAGAATATCTACTCAAGCTCACTGCTATTTAAAAAAAAATTTATATATGCCACATTGACTGCTTGACGTCAGTAGTGATTTAATTAATATCTTCTCTAATTTTTGTTAATAAAATGAAACACAAAAATGTATTCTGGACGCAAACATTTATTAATTTATAGACACTTTTAATTAGCTTACTGGCTGGATCAAATAGACACGACATTCCTTGTATTTTGTGGTATTCCTGGCTTGTCGGTAATGTTCTTTCTTTTGAATAATTCAGTGTATAATTTGGTACAAAATTTGAAATCCATAATTAAAATAATGAACAGTGCAGGAAATTTTTTCGTAACTGTAAAAAATTTAACCTTATTTTTGTTTAAAGTCCAATGCATTTATTTACCATATGTTTATTCCTAATAATTATTTATTAATGAATAATAATTAAAAAAACAATGCCATTTTTTAATACATATATAATAATAATAGCTTAACTTATAATACCTTTACAATTTAATATAATTTACATTAATCATATATAATTAAATAAATTATTATTTTTGTTTCAGGTGAGTTCGCACAACAAACAAAACGAATGAAATATTTAATTTCCTAAACAAAATTTTCGGTAAGCTGATTATTAATTAAAATTAATTGTTTTTACCTACCATAGTAGTAATAGATCTAAGGCTAATTGTAGTATTTGACATCCGTTTCAGAACGCCTGAAAATTTTAAAGGCTAATGTAGCACCGTTTTCCGACAGAATAAAAATTGCATAAGACAATATATTCTTAACATGGTAGCAAATAAATATTATTATAATCTTGGTCCAAGAATATACTCTTGCTATACTTAAATTTTTAAGTAAGTCAATATATATTTTCATGAATTTAGTATTGAGGTCGTTCCAAGAAAACGTACCCGGCTTTTGGTCTATAATTATGTAAACGAGGATAACGTGGAATTTGAATAAAAATAAATTTACCAAAATTCGTTGTCAAAAATAATTAAAACTAATTTTTTGATGTCAGATAATATTAAATATCTTCTTTTTTGTTTGTTTTTCGCTCTGTTAAAATAAACAAAAGATATTTTCGAAAAATAAGAGAAGGTATTTTCTACTTTCGTTGAAAATAAAATGTGTTGAAATAATTTTGTGTATTTCATTCAATTACAGTTAAATCTCTAAACGTATTATGAGACGTGCGAAAATATTATCATTCTCCCAGAGTAACGACAAATTTTTTATGAATCGATAAACAGAAACATGGCCATAGAACAGCCATCCAGCAGTATAATTATTGGTTTTAATTGTAGTAATTGTCTGGTTTTTTCTTCTTCTCTCTAAAAACTAAACCGATTTTCAAAAAAAAGTCACCTTTTCCAAAAAAACTCAAAACCAGTTCATTTGTTTAGGAGATACAATGGCGCAGACCCACACACACCGAAATACTCAGATCCACAGAAGACACGTTAAACTTATAAAACTCCTCTTTTTCGTCGAAGGTTATAAATGGGCGATTTTTGTAAGAAACAAACATTGAAGTCTTCCTGGTGTCGATATAATATTTTAACAAAAAATAAATATTCATCGTGACCAGGCTCTGATATCATTCTTTATGAAACAACCTATATAAAATGAAAAGCTTTAAAGTATTCGCTGAAACTTTAAGTAGGTTTAACTGTATTATTATTATAATATTAATTATGATGTATAACACTGAACAAACATTAAAGTCAAAATAACAACATATATCTACGCGACTATATGGAAGTTTGTTTGTGGACACGCGCATATCAACATAAAATAAACATTGCGTCTGAAATTCGAAAGGAGTTTTAAGTTATTAGTTTTAGAGTTGCAGCTACCAATTAAAATACCGTTCTTCGTCTTTTATTGTGTAGATATACGATATTTTCAAAAATATGTAATCCAAATACAATATTAATAATGAAGGATTTTATTTTACACTAATTAGAATAAAAGTGATAATTTTTCTTAGGGATTTTGGACCGAAATGGATTTACTAATTAGAATAATATTAAAATAATTATTTGTACATTTTTAGTCTAGACGAATTTTTCTTAGAATAAATTTACCAATGCCAACCAATGCGAAAAAATTCGGTGTTATGTTCATTTGAGCTAATTCAGTTAATTTCGACCTGACGTCTTTGCATATGTATTAACTTTGGACGCACATATCTCTTATAAGCCATGTAAAATGTTAAAATTTTGAATTAAGGGCTGTTTTAGGTGGTGTGTTTTAGATGGTTGCCCATCTCGCTATGGACATATTGTCAGAAAGGCTAATTCATTTTGTTCTTATTAAAGCTATTATCTATAATATAACTATCATACAAAGTCGATTGACCGTCTCTAACTCGAGATAAACTTAATTAAGTTTCGGATTATGAACACGAAAAGAATTTGCGTGGTTGCGATTTTTAATTTTAGAATAAAAAACTAACCGGCAAAATGAAACATTGATAAATTTTAAAAAAATGGGTGGAAAAAGAAAAACAAATTTTTTTATCGATTCCTTGTTGAGATATAATAACGCAAAGTAAATAAATTTTATTGTTGAACAGAAACGACTATGATTATTGTCGTTGAAGAGAGATAACTATTTCAACAGAATTTAAAAAAATTCTTTGTACACGCATAGTGATAAGTAGAGATAAAAATTACAAACTATTTCAATTCGAGTTTCTCGATACCAATAACCTAAAAAAAATTTATAAAAATGCAGATGTGTGTATATTATTTATGTATATGTATACACATAATAAATGTGATAATATGATGTAAAAGTATTATGTACAATAGCACGTCTGATGTCACAAAATAGTGTTCGTACATATGAGCATAGTTTTATGAACTAACCTACTATAACCGAAATTGTAGCTTAATTCAAGATTTTGACTTGAACCAAGAAACATTCTTGGTTCAAGTCAAAATTTCTAGCATGAAAATTTTTTTTTCTTTTTTATAGTCTTTAATGTTTGTTTCCCACAGGTTTGCTATTTTTTCCTTAGTCTTATATTTTTTTCCATTACTTTCACGAATCAAAAATTCATTTTTTTATTATTATGTAGTCCAAACTTTTTATCGTACCAGAGCTAAGCTACTACAGCTGTACAAAAAATAAAATCGTGTATAAAAATTACAAAAGAATAATATAAACTTACTACTTTAAGATTTAATTCATATGTAATTAAAGATAAGCCAATCACAATATGTAACTAAATTTTAAAAAAAAATTAAAAATTGCCTACACAATAAGTTTCGAAATTTTAATTCTAAAATTAAAGGTTAGATTGTAGTTTATGTTCATATGCATGTATATATAATTTAGAATATTCGTCTATTCTTTTCAGCTCGATGTAGTAAACTAAGTGTTATTAGAAAAAGACAGTCTTATTTTATTGTAAAAAGACAATATTTTCCTTCTTATACTTAGTGTACTAAACCGAGTAAAAAAGAACAAACTTATTGTGTAACGGTGTTTTGGTTAATAAAAACAGCGGTTTATTTTATTATGTAAAAAATATATTGAATGATATGTTTTACGAATAAATTATAACACGAATTTTTTTGAATGTCTGTATATTATAAACACATGAACAAAAAAATGGTTATTTTTATCGATATAAAAATGAATTTTTGTAATTATTGGACAGTAAATTAGGGCTATTGGCCAATTTTTTATTATAAAAATAATAATGTCAAGAACCGATTTCAAAAAATTGTATAAAAAAAAATTTCTATTCACACGTTATTAAATTCTCAACGTCTAACGTATTAATTTAATTGAGATAAAATTTTAGGCTTTAATTGGATGGAATTTTACAGTTACTTTTTCTAGCTTATTTTTAACCCACTTCAAACAAAAACGGAGGAGGTTTTCAATTCGACTGTATTTTTTTTTATGTTTGTTACCTCAGAACTTTCGTCTGGGTTAACCGATTTTTATGATTCTTTATCTATTTGAAGTCCTTCTACTTCTACTTCATTTTAGTCCAGTTCTGACAACGGCATCCATGAGAAAACTACAAAAGTCTTAAATTTGCATCAAGTATTCACGACAAGAGGACGAATAACTCAATATCACACCAACCGATTTCGATGATTCTTTTTTAAGTGTACTTCAGATCCACTAAAAATCACAAAAAAAAAAAAAGACTTTTAACAAATTAAGAAAACCGACTTCAAAAGAAAAACTTTTCCAAAACAAATTAATATGCACTAAAAAGTAATAAATAACGATAATATAATGTAGTTAAAATTATTGTTATTTTTGGAGTCGGTGTTAGTCAAGCTAATGTAGCAAACTGTTCCGTTAGAGTTGTTTCCTTGGCTGACACCGACTCCAAAAATAGCAATAATTTTAACTACATTATATTATCGTTATTTTTTACTTTTTAGTGCATATTAATTTGTTTTGGAAAAGTTTTTCTTTTGGAGTCGGTTTTCTTTTTGTTAAAAGTATTTTTTATTACAATACCCTATGATTGTAATTACCTAGTTTTCCCATCCCCTCCACCATATATGTATTACGTGGCCCTATATCAAAACATTGCTATCTTTAAATTATTTCGATACCAATATATAATCAACGTCATCAAAACACACGAGTTAAACCATTCTAAGTGTTATTAGTATATAAACAATATTTTATTCGTTTTATGAAGCTTAAGAGCTTAGAAAAATTATTACAGAAAAATGAAAATCGCTTCATTTCTAAGGATTTTGTAAATAATTTCAATATTTTGATTTTTACAATTGATTCAAGATTAGAATCTATTAAAACCTTGGCTCATCAATACTGATCAATTCGAAAGACTGATTCATAATCTGCTACCATTCATGTAATAATGTTATTACTCAACAGTAATATCAAATTGCCAAGTGTATAATATTTGTATACCTATCTCAAAAAATATATCTAAAAAAATTACATAAATGAGTTCCATAAATTCACAGAACAACGTAAGAAAAAAAACAGGTTTTTTTTGTTTAGTTCATTTGATGAAATTCTGCTGCCTACAAAAAAAAAATAATAAAAAATATACACATATGTATCGTTTACATGAGAGAGACCTCATTTTTTTCAGTTATTAAGATCTAAATCTAACCTAAATATGACATACCTACTTAAAAAATTTTTATTTTAAACTCTTACCTTTAAGTTAAAAAACAACAAATGTACTGAAAATTTTATGTTTATTTTTGTTGATAAACATTTATGATAACACAATTAAATTGTTCTACCAAGCAATAAAAAAAATACTGGACAATGGAGAGTTTTGGTTTTAATGATATTTTTAATTTAAAAAAGGTCATAATGTTAAAGTTAATAATTTTTGTTACTTTTTAAAAATTTATTTAAATTGTTTCAAAGAAAAAATGTGTAGTTTTGTTACTTGCGTTATCAGGAAAAAATTCTTATTTATGCGATAAGATCCAAAACGTCTCATTCACTTTTTAAAAATTTTTATTAAACTTGTTTTAATTTTTTTACTTGGGTGATATTTTACTTAGGGGGAACCGTATCTTTTTAGAATTTTAAAGTAGTTTCGGAATGTAAAAGTAAAACATTTTAAAACCGTTTCGATTCTATCGAAACATACTTACTCTATAAACGTAATGTAGAAAAATAAAGTATCGCAGCGCAGGAGCTACGTTAGCTGAGCGAATTCCCTTAGAGAGAAAAACTAAGCGCCTAGAGAAGAATTCACAAGAATACTTTTTTGCTTAAAACTGATATAAAAAAATACAAAATTATTTCTTATTTTGAAAAAATCAAAATTTTGTACTTTGTGCAACCCCACCCACGTCTTGTTTATATACAAATTATGTAGGATCGTGAACATTTGAAGAAATTTTTAAATATTCCATCATCTCTACAAAAGCAATAGCTCCATTGGCTTCGTGAATTCGCTGATAGAAAATATAATTTTGAAGGTACGCCCGCAGTGATATCTGAAATATAAAGAAAAAGTGTTTTTAACTTAATAGCAAGTGACTATTTTCATTCTCGAAGAAAACACATTTTGCTATACTTTAATTATTTAGCAGTCCAATACTAATCTTCTTCAATTAAGTATTGAAATCATCTACTCTAGAAATATTTTACTTGTTATGAGCACATCAAAAACCAAGTAAATTATTTCAATCCAGTAAATCTTTTTGCGGTGTTTCAAGCATTATGTTTGGTTTTTGTAAATTTAATAAGACCTGTACAAAACCCTGAGATCTCTATTATCGAATTTGATCAGATTTAGAAAATTCCATCCTCGACAAAATGGGAACGGATCACTAAACTCAAATTTCAACTGAAAAATAATAATGAATGATGGCTTTTTTCTTAAATTAACAAACATTTTTTCAAAAAATGTTTCAATTACAAAAACCGTATATATTATAAATTTACAATTTTGAAAAGTGGCTTAATTTATGTTGATATAAATATATAAATTACATTTTCAAAAATTTACGACATGAAAGGCGTGGTACCACAAAGATAAAATGTTATGGAACAAAACAAAAATAAATATAAAAATAGAGAATGCTGCAAATATCACATCTCTCCAACATAGAAAAGATATCGTCATGTGTGTAAGAGATAGATACAGAATTGAGAATGATGTCTGCCTACTTTGTAACATCTGACATACTATCCTACAGGAATACACATATATTTATGTATGTGATTGAGGAGCCAAGACATAGAGATGAACTACAACAAACATGTGAGAGGTGTACTCTCAGACAAAGGTAACGCTAGTAGACGTCGAGACGATAAATAAATCTCAAACGAAAACTGGAGCTAAGTGTTCCGTAACCAAACAACAAACGGTAAGCATGTAACTTTGTTTAACTTGTGTGTTTGAACACACACAAAAAAAAACTGATATTAGAAGCAATGCGAAATAAGTTTTTTAGTTTGAGATTATTAAAATTAATGACTTTTGCTTTTATCGGTGCGGCAGTTTATATTTAATGCAATTTTGATTTTCATTAAGCATTAAAATAGTATTATGAAGAAAAAATATTTTTAAACTTTCAACACTGATTTAAAATTAAACTGATCTTTTGCAATGAACGAGAAAAATTATCAATTGTTTATTTTTTGCACTTAAGTTTTTGATTATAAAGCTGTACTTAAAAATTTAAGGTAGTACGAACGCCAAGGTAAGTTTAGACTTGTGGTTGAAATTATTTTTACCTTATTTTCAATTTTGATGATAAATTTTGTTATAACTTCATGAATGTTGACGAAAAATAATAAAAATAATTTTCGATAACTGCCTTGGTTTTCGAAATATCGGAAGCTAAATAATTTTTGATATTTTGAAAATTACTCCAGATATCGAAAAATTTTAGCCTTACTTTTCGTCTTATATTGCCAAATTATAACATAATTCACTCTCAAAATTTAAAATATATATTTTTTTAAATTTGGTCCCCAATGTTTTCAATAAATTATTAAGGTTTTACCAATATTAAATATGCCTACTCTTGAAGTCATTCATTTACTTAAATAATCCGGTAACCTCCCTCCTCCTCTAAAATGTTCATAATTGATTTAGACTTAATCAAATTTCATATACAAAAAAATCAAGCCTTTTTTTCCAAAATTTCCCTGGCGCACATACATCCCTGGAAGCAATCTTACAATAATTAGGGGATAATTATACCCTTCAATGTTTCCATTACTAACAAAATTTTAGAGAGAACACTTTAGGACATCAATAGTTTACCAATGCAAGCTCGAAGCGGTTAATTCAAAATTTTTTTCAAATACTTAAAATTCATTACGTTATTCATCTTTATCTCTATATATTATAAATTCTGAAATAAGCATGTTTGTTTGTTTGTTTCTTACGCTTTCACGCTAAAACAGGCGAATGATTTTTAATGAAACTGTACAGCAATATAGTTCATACTCCAGAATAACACATGAGATATAATTTATAAAGATATAATAATAAAAAATAAAAAAAAATTTAAAAATCAATTGAATTTGACATTACCATAAATTACAGATTTCTGTAAAATTAGTCAATATAAAATATTTCACGGCCATCTTTTCTAATATACTCAATGCATAATTACGACTATTATACATTGAAAAAAGTAAAAAACCATTTATATATATTATACCTGTGGAAAGCAATCCTTACCATTAGTTCATATGTTATAGAAAGGGGATAAACGAGAGCAATCTTTACTTTGAAATCTTGCGAAGCGGGTGGGTATCACTTTAGTATAATAATATATTAAAGTGGTTTTTATTTTTGCAAAAATTTGCAAAGATTTCGTTCCGTTCATGTAATTTATGATTTCGAAAAGCCAACGTCTGAGTCAGTAACCCTGAATGTGTCGAATAAATTTAATTTCTTGTTTAAATAGTGGTGTAAAAAAGCTAGACATGATTACGTATGTGCGATGATATTTATAGCATTCTTAAAAATTTGTACTTAAAATATTTTTTTTCTAATGGATGACTTCAATAAATTGTAGACATTTTAAACGAAAATTTATGATTCGAAATTTTTATTTACAATGTTGTTGTGTGTATACCTACAGCCAAGCGAAGAACGGTGACATTTTGTCTTTGGGAATAGAAATGTTTTGTTTTTTGTGTTTTAAAATAAAATATTTTTTATTTAATAAAAAAATATCGGAACAGTATACACTGAACTAACGCTCTGCAGGTTCGATATGAGAAAAGAACATCAATAATGGCGTCAAGCAATCAATCTGACAATCATATCAAGGTTTAAATCTGGCAAAACGGCGGAGGTCAAACCATTAAAAGAGTGGGCTATTTTTGATTACATAGTTCATTCATACATTTGAAAAGTATTATTGTAAATTGCTATGGTTTTTTAATATGAATCTATTTATTCAACGCCTGTTGAAATCATGTTTAAGCTTGTTATCCTAGTTCTATGTTAAACCATCACTTGTCACATGGAAAAATGACTTTCCCAATACAGGTTTAAAATGGAAAGGAAAATTAAATTCAATAAAGCTACTTTCTTGCCTGATAAATTTCGAAACTCAAATACTTCAAAGTGGGAAATAAAACGCAAGGACGATTTTTATCGATTGTGTTGACGGTCCGTTTTGAGGAATTTCGTTCCCATTTCGTTAAAAATCCTAACCTCATCTTTGCTTTTTTTTGTATTTAAAGTTATGATGTCAAAATCGTTGATAAAATTTTTTGTAGTTTCAGACAGAGGATCTTTTTATACTTCATGCTACCTTGACATAAACACTTGGGTTCTACAAAATAATTTAATTTTTGATTAAATTAATTTGGATGGTCTGATAAATACAGAAATTAAGATTCATAGGACATAAAACAATTATCTCAAAAAATTAAATTATCAAGAAAAATCTTTAATAAATAAAATATCAATTAGAATAATAAATAAGCTGAAAATTTATGTAAACTATGATTTAAATCGAGGCCATTACTACAAACGTAAAAAAAGCTATTTTGAAAATATTAAATTGACAATAAAATAAATTAATTTACATTTATTATAAAATTTAATGCATAAATCACAGACTAATTTTTTTTTGGTGTTTGTTTGAAGAAAATTTTCTCCAATCTGTGTGTAATCAGAGAGTTTTTAGTTAAAGTAATGTTAATTATGCACAAATCCTAAATATTTCAATTAAACTATTTGGCAGCATTTATCTTATGAAATTACTTTTTTTATAATAAGAGACTAGAGTGATACCCACCCGCTTCGTTGGGTTTAAAAGTAAAGATTGATAAAGATTGCTCTTACTTATTCCCTTTCTATAACACTCGAAATAATGGTAGGGATTGTTTTACACAGGTAAAATATTTGTATGGTTTTCTATTTTTTTTAATGTATAATAGTCGGAAGTCGGAATTCATTGAGTATATCTGAAAAGATGGCCGTGACCGATTTTATATTGACTATTTTTACAGAAATCTGTAATTTATGGTAAAATTAAATTAATTTAAAAAAAATTTTTTTTTTTTCATTAATATATCTTTATAAATTATATCTCATGTGTTGTTCTAATATATCAGCTATATTTCTGTACAGTTTCATTAAAACCATTCGCTAGTTTTAGCGTGAAAGCGTAACAAACAAACAAACAAACAAACAAACAAACAAACATGCTTACTTTCGCATTTATAATATATAGAGATTATATTTTTTTTAAATGTCTATGAAAATAAATTGTGATTTATAAATAAGTTTTCAACACTTTTGAAACAAATTTTTCCATACACTTCATTTGATATACGTAACAGTTTTTGGTTTTTAGAGGTGTGGTGATCTTTTTTTTCTTGATAGTGGATCTCTTATAACTGTGCGTAAAAAATAACTTTCACCTTTTTATTTACTTATTTACATATTGTATAAAATTTTGTTATTTAAGAAATCATTTAAGGGTGTTGAAGCGTTACAGATAAAAAACCAAACCATGCTATAGCAAAAAAAAAACAACATTAACTTAGAAATTTGAGAAATTGTTCTTAAATATGTTAGGAAGTCATAATAGGGAATATTCATGAAATTTAAATGGTTCCAATATTTTTCTTCCGTAACTTTGATGGCTGGACATTTCAACTAAACCATTATATTAGTAATTAATATCTTTTTAATTACTTAAAGATAATTAATAAACGTACAAATTCAGTGTGGGCATTTAAAAATTTCTAAAACGGAAATTCAAATTTTTATATGGACGTACATCATAGTACGGGCTTGTCAAATTCGTTGACATACTGTATGATATTAATTACTTACATTTTATATGGTATTTCATTAAATTATACTATTCTACGGCTTTTTATTAGAAAACTTAATAATAACGAGTGTAAATTCTGTGTTGTAAATTCATTTTTTTAAAGTGTAAATTATACATTGAATGTCACCAATTGATAGATGACGTACTTATACGTCATCAACAGAGAGCGCCAAAAAACTGCGTTTAAATATCTCAAAATTATAATGTATTTTAAATAATTTTTACACTTAAATACAACATTTGTAAGCAGTATTTATATTTTTTACTTTGTTATAACGGTGTAATCAATGAATTAAAAATATAAAAAAAATACAATAATATTCCCTGTTAAATTTTTAAAAAGATTAACTGAAAATTATTATAACTGCTTTGCTTATTATTTGGAGGAAGAGAATTTCCATAAATACGTCTCCTCCTCTCTGATATCCGCGCTTGTTATAAAACCACATATGCTTTGTTGGATATGAAAATAGGGAAATCTATTGTAATAGATCAAAGATATAAAGTGATTGTAAATACCGATATAAATAAACCTTTTGTATTTCAAATATTTAATGTCAGAATGTGACATTATTAATTGTAATATATATTTGAAATAAGTCAAAGAAGATTGACTTTAAGTTAGATCAACATCACGATTTTTCTTCTAACTCAATACCCATACTGTGATGATTTGCGTTTGAACCTATTTTCAATTCACCCATAACGCTTGCACACCTTTTAAATGACATAAATTCCGTAGTGATGAAAAATTACTTTTCTATTTCACTTCCAACGTTTAAAAGGAATGTGGGAGACTGTTGTACCTTGGATCAAACTGCATTTGTCTTTTTGAATGCCAATTGTCTTTCAAGTGAAAACTTCAATATACGCGATATAGTATAATAATAAATATTATTTGGTAGGGTAAAATCTTATGGTTTCGCGTCATCAACATCCTATGAATATAGCTACAGATATATCACCGTAACCTAGGAAACTACAACTTTTTCAACCGAAAAAACTGCTCTTATGTAGTTATAATAGGGCTTTTCATTTTAAAATCACGACTCCCATTTGTTTCGTACTAAATGATTTATAACCAATGTGATAAAATGCATAAAAAATATCTTCTATCTTAGTCCTACTTATTGCTGTCAGTACGAAAAAATAAACTCTGCACTTGCGCATGTGACATGATGAAAAGGTCTATTATAATTAAAATTATAATTATTAACTTAGTGATTCTGATCTTGTGATTACTGTTCATAGATGGCGTTTATATTATTTATAATACTTTTTTATATTTTAAATTTACAAATTATGAAACTTTAATTACTATTCATACTATTTATAATTAATTAAAAAAAATTTAAAAAACACGGATATTCCAAAGCTTTAAGTTTTCACTTTCAACGACAGTTCCCATGACTGACTTTATCTTTATCATCTTTTTTCATAATGGAGAGACTATTTTCGTTCGTTACAGTCTTCGTGTCGGTGTGCCCTTCACCAATTAGCAAAGCATTATTTAAAGAGACGTAGAGTTAAATAAAACTTTGCAATTTTAAATTCAGTAAAATTTTGCAATTCTCTAACAAAAATATTATTTTTCCTTTATCTCGTAATCAAATTTTACATAAAAGATTCAATCCAAAAAAAGTAATAAATTCTTTAATAAGCAATATAAATACCATATTTTTTTCAAGCCATTATAATTAATTATTATTAAATTATGATAATTAGTAATAAAAATAATTAATTAATTAATTTGAATAAATAAATATTAAATAATAATAATAATATTATAATTTTTTTTAAATACTATAAAAAATTAATAAATAAAATTGATAAATATTTATTATAATATGGCATTTATTTATTTAAATATTATATTAAATGAACCCATAATTTTTAAAATACTATAATTACTACGTATTTAAGTGTGAACACGTAAAAAAGTAATAAAAATGACATTAATGTCTTTTTATAAGTTAATTTTAAAACACCCAAAGAGCAAAGCAGAGCAAGTTGTAGATGTAACCAAAAAGTATATATAAGACGAATATATTATTATGTAACCTCAAAACATAACCATTACCAACCACAACATAAGTAAACTTATGTTAGTTTTTATGTTGATGCTTTTTAAATAACAATAAAAAAGTAATAAAATATGGAAGTTGGTGATTTAAGTACCTATTTAATAATATTATGTTCAATTACTTACTGGATGTAACTTTTAAACACACTTTTGTTAACTTTTGATGTGGTATAAAGGCTACAATGATGAAACGTATTAAAATTATAATATTATTGATTTTATTACCTATATGTATCAAATTTATCTAAAAAAGAATTACACTAATTTTTTATTTATTTCTATTTTATGCATAATTTAGCTGAATAAACATCTACTGGTTAGACTTGTCATCACCGTTGAGAGTTGTCGTCACAGAAAATTACAGTTTTCAACGTTAATTGAAAGTCGGGAAAATGTTTTTTTATTTGTTACTCGATTATCCTTTTGTAAGAGAAATACGATGCGGTTATCTTTCAATTTGAAGCGTGGAGCGCAATCCAAAATTTTCTTTTTTATGTAAGGCCTTTCCAGCCAGGGTTTAAAGAACACATATTCAAAGTCTTAACGAGGTTGTACCCAGCAAGTTTTTTTGGCATGTAGCTGCGAACTTATCCATATAACCACAGTGAATCACTTTTGCAACCTAAGTGAAGTCAAGTGGAGTCAGTAATAGGTAGTTACTTTAAATTGTGGCAGAATTTCAGAATTAGTCCCGGAAAAAATGCATTAGTGACAAACAGTTGTCAATCAATGAATTGAAGATTTATTTACAGTTCTAGTAGATTCTAAGTGGTGTGACATCCGGTATTTTTTTTTAAATTAATATTGTTTATATAATAAATATTATTTTTATGTATTTTAATATTAAATTTTATGATCAATTATTTTAGATCGTAAAACTGACCTATCCAAAAAGTTTGCATGTGTTTGTTCTATAAGTTGTTTATAACGACTGTTATGATTTTTTTTTATACAGATATTTTGTTATTATTAAATATTATTAATTTTAATACGTTTTTAATGCTTATGGCACGCGTAATTTAAATTTACGACTTTTTTTGTGTGAGTTGATTATTTTAATATTTATATAAATATTTTTTAATATTCATTTTATAAATACATGGTAATTTTAATAATATTAATAATAAAGACATAAAAATTACTTGAAATTTTTTGTAAAACAATATTTCCATTTATTTCTCAATGACAAGAATTTTTATTTTTCCGGTATGTTTATATCTACTTTATTTTATTTTTATACCTTGATATATACTTAATATGCGAGGTATACTTAGTTTAGTTCCAAGTTTGTAACGCTTAAAAATATTGATGCTACGAAAAAAATGTTGGTATAGGTGTTAATAGAATCACCTAATTAGTCCATTTCCGGTTGTCTGTCCGTCTGTCCGTCTGTCTGCCAACACGATAACCCAAAAACGACAAAAGATATCAAACTGATATTTTTATAGCGTACTCAGGAGTAAAAAGTAAGGTAGACTTCGTAAAGGAGCAACATAGGTCAATTGGGTCTTGGGTCCGTAGGACTCATCTTGTAGACCGTTAGAGATAGAACAAAAGTTTAAATATAATAAATATTTCTTATAAAAAAATAACCAACTTTTGTTTGAAACATTTATTCGTAAACATCACTGTTTTCCCCATGAGGGTGCAATTAAGGAGTAAATTGTATAGTATGTATTATATGGGGATATCAGTTATGTATGTGTGACGTGAATGTATGTGTAATGTGATAGACTAATCAACACTGTCTATGCATGGTATTTCAACAATTAATTCAGCTAATTGTTTGTTTTCACTTCTTAAATTAAATATTTTGTGCAGAAATTTTCCTAGAGGTTTTTCGATTCGATATACCTTTTGCGAATTTAATAAATTGACAATGGTTTCGTTTCCATATAAAATTTGTAGTTAGCAAAGGTATAAAAAGCCTGTAACGAATTATTTTTTAACATTGTCAAGTTTCACGGTAAATAATTAAATTAGTTAATACAAAAATTATATTTTTTTCCGCCGAGTTTTTGTTTTTATACGTCGCTTTTAAAACATAATAAATTACAAACAATGTGACATAATATGAAAAACTTTTGGAATGTGAAACACAAAACACCAAACAACAAAACTACATAGCAAAAAAAATTATTTTGGACTTGGTTAAATAACATTTTTATGTAACCACAAAGAGAACTCTTTCGTTATGAAAAAAATTTTACATGTTCAAATCATTTTAAATATATAACACCCTCTAAATGAGAAAGCATTATATATTTCTTTTCATACATAAATTATCCACTGATGCTGGTTTGAAAACAGGAGCATCAATAAATTCTGCACAAGTATTTGTTTATTTTTATTACCGTTAATTGCTGAAAATTTATTACAATTTATATTTTTGGAGGAAAAATAATACTTGCCTACACCTCAAATGAAATAATGTCAAATTACATTTTAGGAATTTTTTCTATCTATAGCATCTCCGAACCATTGATGAAATCCAACCAGTCTAAGAAAGATATTTATAAAATATTTTTTATACCTTGATATATGAAATATATCCAGGTATACTAAGTTTAGTCCCAAGTTTGTAACGCTTAGAAATATTAATGCTACAAACATACATTTGGTATAGGTGTTTATAAAATCACCTAATTAGTCCATTTTCGGATAACTCAAAAACGAAAATAGATACCAAGCTGGAATTTGTTAAGAATGCTCAGGACGTAAAAAGTTAGATCGAGTTCATAAATTAGGAACGTAGGTGAAGGTCTAACCTTGTAAGCCGTTAGAGATAGAACAAAAGTTTAAATGAAAAAAATGTTCCTTTTTGTTTGTAACATTTTTTCGTCAACATCACTTTACCCCTGAAGGCGCCAAATTAGGCTAGAAACATTTTATATCGTATGTATACAAGTATCGCATATATTTTAAATTTATACGTTACATATATTATTTATGTGTTTGTTTGTTTATTGCGTATACTATGTCCGCTGAGAAAGTGAAAGAAAAGAAACTTTTATTACTTTGTATGTAAGTGTGAATATCTTTGTTTGCTTACATGACGTAAAAAACAAACGATTGCGTAATCAACACTGTCTATACATGGTATTTCAACAATTTAGTCAGTCAATTGTTTGTTTTCATTTGTTTATATTTGTATGCATATAATAAAATAATTAATTTTTTTCCAATTTTTATTCAGTTTGTTTCATTTGCTCCTTGCTTTGTCTATTTTAAATATAAATAATGAAACAAAAAATATATATAATGTGATTGTGTCGAACAAAACAAAATTAGATTAAAAGTCAGTCATGCAAAGTTGAACACAAAACTGTATAATACATTATCGTATCGTCCGCATGTGTATCCTACAATCGTTACGATGTATTGTATTTCATGTGATGATACTCGATGAAGACTAGAGCCGCGTGGAGTATTTGACAAGCATTTGAAATCGACTTTATTTGATAAATATTCAATAATTGATAATAAAAGGTATAAGTTAATGGGATATAAAAGTATCTTAGTTCGTTGAAATCCCACAGTAGGAACAAAGTCCATTTGAACATGTAAAATGTGTCAAATAACAGGCACTATGCAATAAAATTACAATTGAATAAAAAATATGGTTCCTAAATAAATGAGAGAATGGTAATACAATTGTTATTAATAATTATTTTAGAGAAAAACTATTACAAATTGATAGAATTAGCACAGGATACCCCGACTCGTGGTCAATTGGAGTAATCATTTTTAATTTAAAAAGAAAGATTCTTTGTTAGATCGTGTTAGTAGCCTCTCAAATTTCTAGGCTCTGACTGTCGACCTGGCTCTGGACCAAACTCTCTGTGTGATTCTAAAACTTTCAAATCAATGTATACATGTATTGTATGTATGTGAATTTGAATAGATTGAATTAAACTGGCGTCGAATGTCGCCATGAATATTAAATCGACGTTTAACTTGTGGGACACCTCTTTCTCTCTTTATTTCAACATGTAATAATGTAACATAATATTGTATGCATTCAGCATATGTATTATTACTGTAATGATTTTAAATATATATAGTTTTACATTATCAGAGGGGTAGAAATGTACTAAATAATTATTATTTTCAATTTGAGTTTTGAAGGGATGTTTCATTTAGTCAACCATTTTAATTCATCAATGACAGAACAAAAATATTCATATAAATTAAATCTTATTAACAATGTTCATTTAATTATTAATTTTAAATATTAAAAATAAAAGCGTTATCATAAATTGGATGATTCATGTTGAAAACTCCTTTTCACACCAAACCCAAGCTGAAAACGCAGCAAAGTTAGACTAAATTCCATCAAAGACATTTTCAAATGAAGGCAGTTATCATTTGCAACTGTTTCAAGCTAGCCCAAGTTGCTTTCCTGAATTAACAGTTCCTGTACATTTCAATTTTGTAACCACCTTTCCAAACATTTTTTAACTCTTACTAAATTTGCCTCTGTGGCTTCTCCAAAGTACAAGCTCTTTGGTGGACCTTGCATGCTACTTTAATCAATCTAAATTATGCGAAATATTTTCCTTCACCGCCAATTTTAGTTCAAAATTACCAGATCTTCTTCGACTGCCGGGGACAAAAGCATTTCTCGCCGTTTCTTGACATAATTTTCAACTCAACTTTTGTAAACCATCCTTTATAAATAAAATAATTACATGGCTGACGGATATATATAATTTTAATATCTTAACTTATACAAAAGGGCATACATCGGATCATAAGTTTACAGCAATTTTCTTTATAACAAAAGAATATTACAAGAAGATCAGAAGCGTATTAAATATGGTCGAGCAGAGTTGTGAGGGGATGAGTTCTAAATATCGTATGAAGCAGTGTACAGTGAGTGTTTGGAGGGTTGGGAGTGTTTTCAATAGATATATAAAATGAAGTTTAAGGGTATTAATCACATAGCGGGTGGGTCATATATACAACATTGTATTAAAGAACTATCAAACTAAGATGTGTGTAGTAGTCGATCGACCTTTTTGGTCGAACATTCTATTATGTAGAAATCGTATACAAATAAAATAAGTAAAAGGTCTTCTCCATAGACAAAAATCATCTCTTCTTCTTTGGTAGTCTTGCTATTTTCTTACAAAATAACATACAATAGGTTATACATACATTTTGTAAAGCTGAGAAAAAAATAAAAGAATGGTTAGAAAAGGAATATTGTACCATGTGGTACTTTTAAAAGTTCTACTCCGAACTATACGAACGTTTCGACCATCGATGTAGTACCAAGAATTCAATGAATCATTCTGTTGTTCTCGATAAATATTGCTGCTTCTTGCACAGTGTTTGACTTGAAATAAGGTATTTGATGAGAATGTAGGTAGGCTGAAGATTGATTGAAGAAGTGTGGTCTTATTTTCGAATAAACTAAAAAATTTCAATTCTTCTGACTGTCTATTGTTAAGCAAACCATTGGATTTTTTTTATAAATCATACTCAAAGTCAATCATTGGTTATTGGTGGTCTCAGATTCACTTTATCTAGAATTCGAGCAAATATAAAATGATAGTGGGAACATTTTATTGATACATTCTGCATGGTAAGAAAAGTGAGTGCTTTTTTCCCTCCCATTGTTCACCTAGTTAGCTTATACATAATGAAAGGACACAGAGTAGCAGAGTTTCATAGACAGAAGAAAAGCATGAGGGGTTGTGAAAAAAAAGGATGAAAATCACTTAAATGAGATTGCTTTACAACACACTTATCAAATATATATTCTGTTATCAATTTCAATAGAACAGGGAAATTAATTAAAACATTTTAAATATCAGTGTGTCTAGGTTTTTTTTCCCTTTTTAAATGCCAACTCTTACATCGGATTGATTAAACAGAAGAAATTGTACCTACTTTTACAACCTATCAGATTGAGGTGTAATGAAACAAATTCAAAGCTTAAAATATACGTAACAAAGAGGAACCAATCTGCCAAGGCCGGATACGGGGATAAAAAAGAAATAAAAATCAATTAAAGAAACTAGGTCTAAAAATATTGAACTTATGTAAATAAAGCACCAAAAAGTTCTGTGTAACAACGCAGTTTCTGTGGGAATGTAAGTAATTTCCAACCAGTACTTGGCAGACTGGTTGCAAATTACTGAAAATTAATGGAAAATAGAAGTAAACATTCAAGAAACGTGTGAGAAACTAAACCGTTTAGTAAGGTAAAAAGCCCTGATAGATTGGTAATTTGCGTAAATTAAATTTCCAGCGCTAAATATGATTGATATTTAAGATCTGAATATGATTTAAAACAAAGCATTGGTCTGTTCCCTCAAATATAAGTAATGAGATGAGATAAGGAATTAAAGTCGTCCAAATTTACGTAGATTCCAAAATCTTATAATTGGTGTATCAATGGCAGACGATTCCTTTGGGATAAAGAACGCAGTAAAGTCGTTATAATTTGATGAAAATTAACGAAAAAATAAAAACTAGGTGTAGTCATTGAAATGTTATCAGATTTTTTCGTTTTTATGCACAGTCGAAGCAAAATTCTTTATGCTAACTACTTCAGAATCATAAATAAAGCACCATTTATGTATTTTATCAAAAGAACATCCAGCTATTTTTTTATTTCTTCTTATAAAAAAGACAAATACCAGATTGTCAGTAGGCCTGCTTGAACTCATCTGATATCGTAATGATTCTATTATATCACATATGAAACAACCCTAATGCTATGTGATCATTTGATATAAAGTCACAAATGAACCTTAAACATATCTTTATCTATAAAAACATATTTCTTCTTTTCTCCTTTTTTGTTGTAGAAAGAAGTGAATTCAATGAACTGGCTTTTTTGTTGTTATTAAATAGTTCCGGTAACCAGATATGCATAATAAATCAAATTTTTAAAAACATGGTAAATACAAATTAATAATCAATTGTGGCTTTTGAAAAAGATTCTAATAAATTATTTTCTTGTTAATTCTAAGAGGTGTGCGAAATTTTGTTTAATTTTAAGGGGGAAGAAAAAAAAAAATCTTGGTTCTATCTAAAAGTAATTGTACAAAATATTGTACAAATTTGTGAGAGTTGATTTCTTTTTTGGCTTCTTGTTAGCATTTTGCATTCCAATATTCCTCCTCCTTTTGAAAGAATAGCATTGATTGACAATGAAAACCTGATTAGTCTGGATATAAGTAGAAATCAGAAAAATCTGGATGTATTCCTGTTTTAAAATATAATTCAAATAAAACGTTTTTTGCAAACTTTAGTCTATAATTAATGCAAAAAAAAAAGTCGAAAATGCTTTCTTGGTTTACGAAAATTTTTGAGAATAATATCCCAGTAATCGTATTTACAATCCAGTAACTTTTGTTACTTTTACCCTTGGCAAAAACGAGGCTGTGTTTAGGATAAAAGTCGATAACGAGCGTGAATGTCAATCTGTCTTAATTTATAAAAGCTCAGTTGGTCAAGGCGAAACCAATTCCGTCCGCGGTATGCTTAGGGTATCTGGTTCGATTCCCGCCGTCACAACAAAATTAATTTAATTAATAGTTGTAAAGGGCTGGTATAGTGCATGGTATATACATGAAGGGGGTGCACTCAGCCTCTGAAATTGAGGAGCTGATAAATGAAATTATCAGTAGAAAAGTGGTAAAACACATATATGGTGTCACCATGGGCTCCATAGCCTAAGTGTGCCCTTCGTGAACAGCTAATATAACCTAACCTAACCTACTTTATAAAAACTAGATTTACTTAAAAATCGATAAATACAAATCCATCGCTTCCATTCTCATTTTTGTTAACGATTATATTGAAAGCACTTGTGTGAAAATAACTTTTGGACCAATCGTACAACAACATGCATTGGACATTACAATTCAGGGGTTGTTTTTTTTTTGTATATAAAATGTTCACTCAAATATCAGAAAATTAATATATTTTTTATTTATTTGAAAAGATTTTAAGGGGTTGTATTCATTCAAACATACAAAAAAAGTCGAAGCAAAAGAATAAAATAAAACCATCGATTTGTTAAATGTCAAAGAAATGACAATGACAAATAATTAATTTTAAAAGAAAAATGGTTGTATCTTAAAAATCTGTGCACAAAATTTAATATAAAGACATCGTTCTTTACTATTTTTTGTGGACAGTAGAAAAAATGATAACTTAGGTTAATTCTAATTGATGGCAGATTTATATTAGAAAAAAAAACAAGTGACAACAAATAATTGACTGAGTTAATGGTTGAAATACCAAGGAGGGACAGTGTTGATTATGGAATCGTTGGTTTTTTAAACTCATATTTGGGTCAAAATTACATTGCAAAAAATCGAAAATTTTTTTCGCCTTCGATATCGATCAAATTATATAAGATAATTTTGACCCAAAAAATCCAAAAATCGGGTTTATTTAATGATTGGATATTTGGCTGTTGAGATATAATCCAAAATTAGACACAACAAAGAGCGATTTTCTCAGAAACTATGCATCCAATCGATATATAAACCCGATTTTTGTATTTTTTGGGTCAAAATTATAGAATTTTATCGAAATTAGGGGTACCCTTTAAGAAAATTGCAAAAAATCGAGAACTAGTTGACCTACGTTGCTCATTTACTTGGCCTCACTTTTACGTCTTGAGAACGCTGTCAAAATTTCAGCTTTATATATTTTTTCGTTTTTGAGCTATCGGCTTGAGAGACAGACGAATTTTGTTCGTAGTATCAATATTTTAGGCGTTACAAACTTGGGACTAAACCTAGAATACCTTGATATATTTGATATATACATGGTATAAAAGATGTTCTTATCAGTTTTGAGATAACATTTATTTTTTATATTGACCAATATTAATAACATGTCTAGTTTTAGGGTGGTCACATTTCAAAAATACCGATTTAAAAAAATAATAAGATCTCTTTATTAGTGGGGATTTTTTTTAGTATTTTATAAAGCGTCATTATTTTCTTTAACTCAATATTTATAAAAAATGGATTTTACATTTATTTTTAATTAGAAATTTGTAAATTTGGGAAACTGTGATAAATCTTCATCATGAGTTTGACTCCAAACGTAATTAAACGTTAGTTCCCTCCGTTAGTATCATATATAGGCAGCCTTACTAATAAAAAGAAAAAACTACAAATACTCAAAGTTTTTGGAGGAAATAGATCATTTGCAAATAAAATGTGTATATTTAAAAATTTTTTTTTCTGTTTCAGGTGAGTGTCAGCAAATTTTTTTCCAAAAATTAAAATATGAAAAGTGAAGTGGTAAGTTTAAACACAAAGTAAGTTATATCATTGTGCTTTTCCTCATGAGGAATAATATCTAGCAGTTTCATACCGAGGGTTAAATACAAAACCTTTTGAAAATTGCCTCGTTCGTTCTTCAACTAAATCGATTCAGATTAAAATTGATCTATTATATTTTTTTCGGAAAATGCAGTTCAGTTACAATCAATTTTTTCTCCAAAAGAAAACTCCAAAAGAAAAACTGCCAATATGATCTTTCTAATTGTGCTAAATTTATACACTCAAATTTCATTTATTTAAAGATCATAGTCAAATTTCATTTGTTTAAAGATCGTAGTCTATAAGTCTGACTTTAGGCCGATACTTACCGCCATTTTTTTGTTATGCACATTACATTTTTCAACAAAAATAACAGTAAAAAATGAATCTTTTAAAACACATAAATGACTCAAGCGAGGCGACACTAAATTTCTAAAAGGAACCGTCATCGTTCCATTTTGTTAAAAAAAGAATATAAGATAAGTTAATTATGTTTCTTTTTTTTTCATAACTTTTAAAAAATGGTAAAAAAAATAATATGTCTATAATACATATAAACAGAATATTATACACAGGTGCCAGATGAGTAATTTATGGTGTAGAGAACATGTTATGAACGATTTATGATCCTAAAATTCTAAACTAAAGCATCTATCTAAAATTCTAAACATTATAATTACAACCATAATTAAAATGTTCTTCTACTAAGATAAAAAAAATATTGAATATTATATTATTTTTATATAATTATATTTAAATACCTTTAAGGGTCTAATAACACAATGTAACCACACTACAAAAATGGTTGTGATTCTTATATCTACTTTGATAGAGAACAAATTGTTCCGATTAAAATTGTCAAGTGTGTGGCATCTGTGAGTTACTAAACACCGAATGAATACTAGAAAAAACCATCGTTGTGAAACAGTAAAGCTGCAATATCACATTTTTAATTTTTAAGAAACTTCTCCATTAAAACAGTTACGACGCCATAAACCAATTAATACAGATTAAATATCACTTACTGTATATATATAAAGTGATTTGAATTGCGGTTCTGGCCATTTTTAAACTCCTTAGCTTAAGAGCAAGATAATTTTTAACGGATGACTTCATCAAGCATAGTTAACTTAAACGAGTTTTCGTAGCACAGTCGATCTGAGTTTTAATCAATTTTCAACTGATCATATTTTAAAAATATCTATCCTTAAACAACTGTTATGTGTCGAGTATAAAAAGCGAACTATTTACTTTTTTTCTGGCTCAAAAATTTATTATTTACTTCCTATTAAAGGGAAGTTAATGTTTTTACAATCTTATGCTTTTGTATTCTGTAAGCTTTCGCTACGCTAACATTTCTGTAAATCTAAACTCTAAATGGATTCTAATTCCACATTTGCTTGAAACTTTTGTAAATATTCTATATAAAATATATTTGTTTTCAAAAAAATTACTTAAACTAAAACTAATTTTTACTTTAAAAACTTTATAAGCTCCCTTAAATTCAATTTTCGGTATATACATTTTAATGTAGCGTTTGATATTCCTCTACGGACCTTGAATAAAAAAAAACAAAAGATAAATTTATTCAGAATATTATTTGAATAACAAATTTCCCTGTTATCGATTTTGTTATTAATTATATATTAGCAAGGGAAAAAAATTTATAGTTTATTTCGAATAAACTGAACTAGTTCATTTTATTTCAATTTGGAAACGGTCAAAATTGTTTTATGTATTGCGACAAAAACTCGTCTTTTATATTTTTGAAACCGCGAGGCGAAAAGTCCCAAAAAAAAAAATTATTCTTATTTTATAAAACTAAAATTTGAGGCGATTAAATGGAAGCCTAAAAAATTATTTTACGACAGTTTTTGAACACGTTGAAAATAACTCATACGTCGTGGGTTGCTATAAAAACTTTTTTATCGCTTACATTTCTTCAGTTGTAATAATTCATCCAATTAGTCAAAATTCCTTTCATAACGTAAATGCTGTTTGACTTACACAATACAAGAAAGAAATCTGATAACAATCTTGATACTTTTAATAATAAAATGTCGTGATCAATTTAATTGAAACGAACAATACAAGAGTTTTTTTTATAAACATAAGTAATTATTATTTGACATATTAATAAAACAATAGCAAAGCAAAAAAAAAAAAACAACAAGAAAAATTTCCTTAGAAGAAAATTTCATAATAAATTATTGTTCTTCGCTGTATCTTAGAAACAAACATACACACGCACAAAAAAAAAATTGTACAAAAATCTTGTTATTTTTCGCATCAACAATTTCAAAAAACATTCGTTATATAAAACAAACATGTATATAGATGTGTCACAGACACAAAATAAGCCGTGGAAGATATGACCTAAGAGGTAAGATCAAGGAGTTTCTGTCTTACCAAATTATTATTTTCACGAACTTATTTATCTACGCCCGTGAGAAAAGAAATACTTTTGTCAGTATGCGTGGGAAAAATAGTTCATTACCTAGTGTGATAATGAATTCATTCCCGCACTACGATTGTTCAACTCGTGCTACGCACTCGTTTTGCAGTTTCGCAGGCGTATATTAATAATGCTGTTATCTGACTGGTATCGTAAATAACTATTGACTTATCCTTTAAAGCAAAAGTCCATATTAGAAATACATTTTTTTTTACAAAATATTAACATTGTCAAACATAAAAGTCACGTATCAAAGTAGCAAGATTCATATTAATAATCTGTGAAAATAGAGAATATTGATGATATATTTTTCACATTTCTTACCGAAATATCAGATTTATTAAAAAGATATCGGAAGATAAATTTAAATTTATTAAGGTATCAAAATGTATAATGAACTAATGGCCTTCGGAACCCAGTCGTTTTTAAGGCTTTTCTCACTTTCACAGGCTCTCAAAATTGATATAATTGCAAATTTGTATGCATGTTGAATAGTGACAGGATGGTGTTTTTTTGAAAAAATCAATTTCCTAGCCCCCTATGCCCGTTTTATATGTCGAAACACCGTGTATATTAAGATTTTTAAGACTTCACCTAACTCCACAAAAAATGAAAAAATAAAAGAAAATCCCACTGCAATAAAAATTATGTTATAATAAGAAGCACCTAGAGAGAAGAAAATACGGTCGTAAAATGCAGCTCTGCTGCTCACGAGTCTAAAATAGAACATCAAAGTTCTTTTATACAAATGTCGATTTGAACTTTCAGGATGAAAACAGTTACTTTCTATCAAACACTCAATAAACAAAAGAATGTGCGTTACACTCATAGACACAGAGGAACGATGGTCGGGGAAAAAATCACCATGGAAAAACTTTTTTTCGGGTCTTTATAGTTATAAATACATACATACGTAACTATTATTCTTGTATATTCAATGACATCAATCTCTAAAGTCTAGGGGCGGAAACTTACTCATTGTAAATGTTCGCCCTAGCGTAGCAAAGGGCGGCTATACTATAATAATAATAATAATGTATAAAAACTAATACGTCACACAATCATATCCTGAACAAAGTTGAAAACAAAATAATTTATATATTCTATGACATTTTGTATATTTATTATATCTTTACACTTACATGTAATTCTTGTTTTTCTTTTTTGCTTTTTGAATCATTATTTTTTATTCGAAATAAAATAATTAGAGACCGTAGACATCGAATTTCAAAACGTTTTTACAACATGAAATTTAAACCTCTTGTATATTTAAAATAATGAAATATATCTTCTTATTAGCGTAAATTTTTTCAATTCAAAAATAAATGAGAGTAACTTTACACGAAATGAGAAAATAATTTGATTTTATATTTAAAATTTCTAAATTGGATTAATATAAAATAATTTTGGTGGAAGCGCAAAATACATGTAACTTTATTACAAATAGATACATTTTATATATTTATTTGCGCCTCCACCAATTTAAACATGGATTGCATTAAAATAGGCAAGTCCATTATTCAATATTTTGATCCTTTTCTAAAGTAAATTTTAAACCAAAGTTTTTTTTTTTGGATTCTAACGATGATTTTAAGGAATATTTTAACTTTTCCAATTCACCCAGAATCGACGAAATCCTATGTAATAATGCATCCGTTAAATTAATAATAGTAGCTCAAGGTAGGATTCAAGAACAGGTTGTTTTAGCTCAATGTATGTAGGTACTAGCGTTGGTAGTTCTCGCTACTTAGGCAAAGAGACTCAAGAGACAAAATGTCCTACCATCTTTTCTACCAAAATCAAGGATTAAATGATGGTAAAATGCAGGCCATCATAACTTCTAGTTGAGAATCCTACCGTCTGTCTGAACTCTAACTTTCTGCAGCGTGGTAAAAAAGCTTACATATCACAGAGCGGCCATTTTCGAGATAGAGGAGAAAGGGAAATAAACTGAGTAAAAATTTAAAAAAAAGTTTCTGGTCCTTGACCGATATGTTTTCTAACGATTGCACAAATGTTACGTATTGCTAGCAGGCATTTTCATCCTTCCCTTCCGACTAATATCAATCAATTCATGTTACTCTTTTTCGGGCGCTTGGGAGATGGAAGGGAGAAGTGTCTACCATCAGTCTATAACGTTTGTGCGATCAGTATGGAACCCATTTGGTAAGGGATAGAAATTTTTCTCAACTTTTACTCATTTTATTTCCCCCTTCACAACTATCTCGAAAATTTCCGCTCTGACATGTATATGTTCTATGGAGGAAAATCCTCCACTTCGACTCAGGAGCATATTCACCACGCTGCGTACAGTTAGAGTTCATGGATTTTTTTACGTGTCATATCCTAGAATATAACTAAGAGATTAGTTATTCAGATACAACAAATTTGACCTAGTATAGATTCTAAAAAGGTGTTTTTGTATTTATAATTATTTTATTTGCATACATAGAATTTCACGTTTAGATACTTCCTTAAAGAACTGTTAGGTTTTAGGTGTTAGGTATGTATGTATGTATGTGTAATAATAAATTTAATATTTATTTTAAGTAACGAAACATGTTTAATTAACATATAATTTTTATTGTTATCCCTTTGAGATTGAGAAAAAGAGTTATATTAGACACCACTCACACATTAACATTCAACGTAAATCTAACTCCTATATAGTATAACATAGAATTGTTGTTGAACATTTTAACATATGCAAATAGAATCATATAAACATATTTTTATACAGGATTGCATACATCGAAAATAAATATCATAAAAAGAACTATACTTTTAGTTGTTTACTCTAGATTTTTAAAATATTTCAGCTCCAATATCCTTATACTCCTTAAGAATTAAACTCCTACAGGTTAGGTTTGGTTAGAGTGGATCTTTCTTGGGGAGGCAAACTTAAACTATAGGGTCCGTTGTGATACCGAATAGAGAGTTGGCTTATCCCCGACCATTACTTAATGAACCATTTGGTGCTGGTTAAGATCCGCAGTAATGCTTTGACGTCAAGGAACTTCAAATCGGAGAAGTTGTCAAAGAAAAGTTGACTCAAATGAGTCCATCTTCTCATGGAAAGAGCTGGATAGTGGCAGAGAAGATGGGACATTCTTTCCTCCTACTCCCCCTGTAACAACTCCTAAACTCGACTATATTGAAAGTAAATTATTATAAATGTCTTGTAGTTCCGCAAGTGGGTTTCTCTGTTCACCTTAGGTTGGTTTTTCTTCAGATATCTGCTTGTCTCCGGCAGCCTTCTGTCGTTTCTAGCGAGCTCGTCGGCTTAAAAATTTTTTCGAATATCCCTGTGTATACTCCCAAATAATTCTCAAAAAACCGAATTTTTAACTGGTCTATTCTTAGTTAAATTAAATTTTTAGGTTAATCTTAATGAGAAACTTATAGAATGAAGAGAAATTGATGAGTAGTTAAAAGCCGCAGAAACAAGTTGATGTAAATTTAAGTAGAAATAAAAGTACAACTTTTTGTAGCAGTAAATTAGTTAAATAAGTTTTTTGAGAAGTTAAATTCTATATATTTTACGTTGTACTTTACTGTTTGATCTAGCTAATCTTTATATTTCAGTACAGAAGACATGAAGCCACCCTGTATGTACATACATAAATTCAAAATGTGTTAAGAATCTAGTTATACAAATGCACACGCATTATCATAATACAAAATAAATACCTTCATGCTACAGATGCGTTAAGTTTTTCGACGACATAATAAGTATTCATTAACTTGAGTGAGAATATTATTTATAACTCAGTTTTTAGCCCGTTACCGTAAAAAATATATTACTAAATTTTGAAAGTTATTTGGGCTGCCTGTCATTTCTGAAATCTTGGATACCCACAAATACAGAATTGATCGCACTACAAAATCTGTGACTTGCATAAAATTTCAACACGGAAAAAGTCTAACATTATCTACTATTGTTTATTTTATTAAGGAAAAATAATATGGGTATAATATACGAAGTCGTAACAAAATTGATAGCCAAGGCATGGCAATGGATAGAATTAGACTTTGGATTAATATTCGCATTTATATGATCATTCAACACTCTTCATAATGGAGGAAGCGCAGGGCAATAATTTTAACACATGTTTATAGAATAAGATTAAATGTGATTTGCGTTCCCACCAAAACTGTTATACATTTTCCTTTAATTTTATCTTCTTTTTCCGAAATTAAAAATTAATTCTTACGATTTAATCTAAAGCACTGTTGTAAAAAAACAATATTTTTGTTATCAATTCGAAATTTTTGAACAAAAAATTCATTTCAAAATCAAATTTAAAAAAAAAAAATGGTGGGTCTTTTTTGAAAACAATAAAACTTACCTATACAACTTTTTCCAGTTTTGAATTAAGAGCAGATGTAACTGTAACGAATTATAATTCAAATAATGAACTAAATTTTTTTTTCCTCCAATATAAAGGGTGGTAAAAATATAAGGGTAGGTGGTTACCCATATTAACACAAAGCATACAAAAATAGTATAAAACATTAGTTAAAAAGAGACAAAACATAACTTTTTCTATTCATAAAACAAAGACGACATCAAAAAAATGAACTGATTTTTCAGAATATAATAATAATATAACATTCATTTATTATTCTGTGTGTTAAAAATGACAGATATTAAAATGAATAAGAGCTATGTATAATGATTGTATATTAAACAAAGATAAATTACGTATATATGAGTTTAAAAAATATTATAGTGACAGGTTTTCACAACCAAAAAAAAATATAACATAGAGTAGATAGAATGAGTTCAATACATATTTAAAATATTGTATTAGAATAAGATAGATGTGTAGTGTTTGTGTGTATGTTTGTTATATTGTGATGTTTGAAATGCTGACAGCTCTGTTGTATTTGTACTAAATGTTTTTCAGTATTCCCTCCCAATAGACTCCGCGCGTGTATGCACAACATATACATTCACTACTTTTGCCTTGCTGCGTACTTTTTCATAGAGTGATGATTCTGACGGACATATATTATTAGCGAACTCTAAAACGCAGACGCTCCAATCCAAACACACACACATTGTATAATTGTCCGCCTGTCTGTTCACGCGCGCGACTACCAATTCCTATACTTCAAAAAAAAATTTTTAGTAAACAAACACACGGAAAAACTGTGTGTGCTTTTGACAGTTCATACAAAATATAGAAAAGCGTGTGTAAATGTTTTTTAAACGTATTAAAAGGTGACGTGAAATTTTTCCCCGTTTTTTTTTATTGTGGAAAATTTGTGAGAAAACAATGTGAAAGTTTTTTTTTTTTTTGTGTTTGTGTGTCGAAAAAGGATTACATTCCGTGATTGATTTATCAAAAAAGAAACTTTGTTTATTGTGTTACTAATTTATTTTAATATGGGGTTCAAAATGTTACGCTGATTAAGCTTAAATTAAGTTGTTGCTGAATAAATAAATAAATATCGTCCTTGCTTAAATTATATAAGTCATGTTATATAATATAAAAACCAGTTTTCGATTTAATAAAAACGTAAGTGGATAAAAAGAAGAATGTATTTTGTTTAAGTATGTGTATATATTTTTAAAATTCGTTGGCGGTTTTTTAAATTGTTTAAACAGATGTGTGCGCGCTATGCGTTTTTACATGTGATGTATATTTTATATCGAAAATACATTTAATTAATTTATTCAAGTAGGTTGGTCTTAATTTTTTTTAATTAATAATATTTTTAGGTTTGGATGATTAGAAAATGATTTCAAAAGTAATTATGTAAAAAATTTTAATGGCTTCATGTTTCACGTTTCAGTATATTTATTTTCTCTTAAAGAAAAGTCAATTAAATTGACGCGATTCATATATTTTTCGTTATATTTCCGGTAAAATTTTAGTATTTATTCACAATTTTTTAAATTTAACGTATTATGATAATTGTAGATAATTTTCGGTGAAATGGATTATAAATATTGAAATTCTTAATTTTGAAACTGTACCCTAAATGTCACACATTTTATTCTTAAAGAATTAAGTATAAATCGAAATTTCATAGCCGTAATTTGCATTAAAATTTGTGAAAAAAAAATTGAAAAATATTATTATTAATAAGAATTTCTAAATCGTAAACTTTTTTACCTACTTAACACATTTTTATATTTTCTATGTCATACGGGCATTATCGTTACATTGTATAGATAAAAATTTAAATTTGATATTGTATAGTAACAAAATTTAAATATCCTGTAGTTTTTTTTAATTTAGTTGTAAAAAATTATAAAACCATTTATTTAATTGAAAATTTAATTTAAAAGGCATAATTTAAAAAGCAAATTTATTCAATAATGATAAAGATAAAAAGTAAATAATTACACGTGTTTGATCTAATTTCATTTTAAATTGGTCTTAAACCAGTAACGAACCAATTGAATTTAACGAAATCTGTATAATTTGACAATTTTTGGCGAAAATGACTATTATTTTGCGAGCAAAAAGTAATCAGTCATTTTCTATGAATAAGTATGAATCATTTCCCAGAAAAATTATTAATATTGTTTGGAAAGTTATATTATTACGAAAGAAATTATTCAAAGTAAGAAATAATTTTTTGAAGAAACGATAATCATCTATTACAAACTTTATTTACAAAAAATAAATTAAACTTTCTTTCGTCGACAGAAACCAGTTTATTTCACAATACTTGCTTGTACTATATGCAAGATCAGGAAATAACAGTTTTCGTGAACGGATATCAAATTTAAAAATAAACCGTTATTTTACTGTATATATACTTTTTTTCAGATTTTTAGATAAAACTTCTCAAATTTCAATAAAAATTTCGTGTGTAGGAATATATTAAACAGTTTCTCATATTGACAAACAAAAATCTTTAAATAAAAAAACATTTATGTCGAACAGAAGTAAAAAAGAAAAAAACTATAAATAAGTTATCTTTGTGTGATAAGCGATAATTAATAAATAATTAGTCAATTTGACTTTTATTTCAAATTTAAATTATTTAATGTCTTATATACATGATTATTAATTGTCTATTGATAGTTTAAGATTAATTATTGATTTTTATTCAAAGAATTAATATCTTTTCGTATGATTTGGAGTTTTACTTTGGAATATTTTTAGTCAAATTAAAAACAATAGAATGCGAGTTGTTCTACCAATATTTCGTTGAATTTGGTAGAAAGCAGAAGCTTCAAAATAGTTTAAGAAACGTAAAAATATTGATAGAAAAACAATTCTCATTGTATTGTTTTTTTATTAAATTAATATTTAATTTATTCGTCTGAAGTTTTTTAATAAAACTCTCTTGGTTACAAAGAAATTCTATATATTAAATTGAATATAGTTTTTGAATTGAAAAATTCCTTTTCCTATAAGCTGTCAATAAATTTTGAGTTAAAATAAGAAAATTTATCACTTATGTTCAAGAAAAAATGATTTTGTTACAACTCTTAAAGTTGATAGTTAGCTTTTGGTATCACTTTTGAATACTTTTACTGAAACATTTTGAAAAATTTTTCAATTATCTGATCATATTTGTGAGCTTCGAATTATTTTCTACGGATCAAAGGAGAGTTTGTATTAAAAAAAACATTATAGAGATGGGGGGGGGGGATTACAAGTGTTCAAATTCCATGTTGTCTAAATTGATCTGATATTTAAGCAAAATATATAATTATTCGGATAGAACTCTAGTGAATTGTTGAGACCGATTGCAAATATTTCATTGTTCTAAGTACAAAAACGGCCAAGTAAACGGCCTTACTTCAATGCAGGTACTGTTATGTGTTTAATTTAATATTTAGGAATTAAATGCGAAAACTTTGTATCAATATAACCCATACCAAATAGTTGCGTAGTAACAAAACAGCAAATTTTCTTAGAATTAAGCTATGAATCTTCCACAATTTAAAAGCTTACATTTATAAATATTCTATAATATGGTTGCTACATTTATTTCTTTTAAAAAATAAAATCATTCATAACAAATTATGGATCCAAACATAGATAGATACGATAACGATAGATTCAGATTCTGTGTAGTTCATTATAACTTTATATTATGTATATAAAGGAAGGTCAAAGAGTTTGACTTTTGAATATTATAATATTTATGATTCATTGGATACATTAGATACAGTACTACGTTTATTATAAATGGAGTTGAGTTGTGTTGAGCACTGAGTGTGTATTGCATCAATTTATTTGTGATATGGGAGGGAGTCACATCACGATAATGATGTGAAGAATATTTTGAAGGAACGACTTATAACATGTGATACTATAATAATATAGTATGATTCGGAAGTTTCCGATAGTTTCATTTTTTTTTTAATTAAAAAAATTTTTAAGAGTAAGTTTTTATTGTACTAAAAAGTATTTTTCTTATGAATCACACCTTTCTTATTTATTCTTTAGTACAATATTTTCATTCAATTTTTCGTACAATAAAAACTTGTCCCTCTATAAGTATATTTTTCTTAAATTTGTAATTTAAAACTAAAAAACTGGAAGTCAGATCAAACTTGAAACGAAAATGCTTTGTTGCCCGATTTACATATGCATGCAAAATTTCAGCTGAATCAGAAAACGAGCAGGATGTCAAATTTAGTTTAGAAAACTCCAGAACATGCAAACAATTAAAGTTAAATAGTATTGTAATAAATTAATCACATTAGTCAGTAAATTTTGAAAAAAATAGCTATTTAATTCTCCAGCCCCAATATTAAGTGCATGGTAGTAGCTATAGTATGACATTACTTATCGGAGCCTTCACCATTTTTTGTTTAAAAGTTATTAAATAACATGAAAATTGTTTTACACATAGACAAATAGACATACGCATGGAAGTTGCTCGCAAATGCCATATTGCCACAAACGTGAAAAATTTCTGCTGTTTAGAAGTACTTTATAAATGTTTTGCCGATAAGATACAGTACTTTAGGCTTAGAGTAATTTTTCACGATAACGTTAAGCAGGAAGAAGAGGAAAAAAGATATGCAAATCTGATACTACCTACCTTCTAAAATAGTCTTTATACAAAACTAATAGAATATTACGTGTTAAAATTTGAATACCGTTGTCGATTTAATTCGTTGGTCATCATTTATTTGATGAGGTTCAATGCGTACTGGTTTGGAACAAACGATTTAATTTAACTATTGGAAAAAATACTTGAGATAAAATGACAAATTTCAATTTTAACCTTTAACGTAACACTTTCAAATTATTTTACTGCTAGCTTGTAAATAGACATTTAAATTTATTCATCGTCTTTCATCAGCGCATATTTTATATAAAAAATCATGTATATCTACCAAACCAAACAAAAAATGATAAATTTAGACAATTTTTTTCAAATAGTAAACTTACTTAGCATAAATTTTGTATACATAAAAAAGAAAATTATTAAATTGATTCATCACTCTTTGAAATTTATTCAAAAAAATTTCTGTGATGATTAATTACGAAGATGTTTTTGGGAATTAATATATTTTTATGAAATCCATTCATTGCAAAATACACATAAAGTGTTGTGAAATTTGTTTGTTAATAATTTTTTTTTTGGAATGGAATTTGAAAATGTTGTCTTGCAGGTGTGATTTTTTAGATAATATTTGAAAAATGTATTAATTAACCCAAATACTTTTTGGTTTATAGTGCTTAGCGAAATTATTTTCGCTTTTAGAAGTCGACAAAAGAAGTCACAATCACTCCACTCCATACTTCCCACCTCTTCCACCATAATTATTCATTTTTATTATTAAACGTAAAATGAGAGTCAAAAGTAGTTCAAAAAGCAAAACTTGTGAATATCTCGTCAAAATTAAATTAGTCTCTGATTTGTAATTATATTTCTAATTTCATATTGGAAAGGATTGGCCGTATTTTTGAATTTAATGTTTAATAAAGGTCAAAAGTTTTAACTGGGGGCAACTGGATACTAATTGGGTATCTTCAACTACCTCAAAAATATGATAACTACGATTTCACAATACGTTATTAATCGTTTCCATGAATCATATTTAATAGTTCTCCCTAAACAAAAATGGAATCCTCAATTATTAAAAAGATTTCAACCAATCAAAATAAAGGTTTCAAAACACAAATAGGTATATGAGTATAAAAAATTGGTTGCTAATCGAAGTTTCAGACATGAAAATAATATTTCTCAGAACATATTAATAACATAATAGATTTGTATAAATATATCTGAAGGGCGGATAAGATTTCATTTTTAAAAACCCAACCATTTTTTTTTTTTTTTTTTTTTTGGTGAACTGGCAGCAGCTGTGTGTGAGAATGATTTTTGTATCAAAATTTTTTTATTTTATTTTTGCAAGAATGTCGTACAATTTGTATTTTGAAAATAAACAACAGGATGTTTATATTGTGAATTAAATTAGGGATCAATTTCTGTTTTTAATATAATGTAACGGAGAGAAAGAATGTCGGGCTGTTTTTTTTTTAGGAATTTATTCAATAACATCGTTTTTCTTGTAAGTCGTTTGTATTTTGACAATCACTTTTTAATTATGAATATAATTTATCTCCTTAAAACCTAATGATCATAAAATGATATCTCAGAGACGATCAAATCGTTATTTGCCAAAAGAATTCAACAAAATTTTTTCGTATTGTAATGTTTCCTTTACTTTGTACAAGGAAGTAAAAATTTATAACAGATTTAGAATTTTTTTGTTGTAAAAATTTATATCAGTAAAACTATTTAGAGAGCAAAATGGAAGTATTTATCAATTAAAATATATCATTTAAAAAAATATATATACCCAACTATTCTATTTATTTGTGACCCATAAAACTAGTGCAGATTTAATGCGATTAATTTATTCGTTAAATAGTGTAGGCACCTAAATATTATAAAGCAAGAGCCAGGGCTCCTAAATTTTGATAGTGAGTGGGATGTTTTGCATGAGTGTATATCACTATATACGTTAAAGAAATTTTTTATAAAATTTTTGTAAAATTTACACGAAGTTGCAGATGGTAAAGAGTGGGCTTGCGAAATACACTACCAGAACTTCAATTTATTGGTCATGGGATTATTAAATAGTTTTCGAAATTAGAAATTTCGAAATCAAGTCTGAATATTTCCATAATTTTTGTAACCAAGCTTAAAATGAAAAGATACTGTAATAATTGATAAAGCCATCTTTGTTATTTTTAATTTTTTATAATAATACAAGCAGGGGCTTTCGCATACGACTACAATTTGGCAGACCTGGCCCTTGATATATTATATAAGAGTGCGGCTTTAATATTTGATGCATTCAAATAGATTTAATTGAAAATGTTATATAATATGTGCAACCTCATTCTAGTTTGATAAAAAGCCTACAAGAATATTATTTTATCGCCTTTTTTATTGACGGTTTCTTTAAGTATAATTAATTCACTTCGTTTAAGTTTTGACGTTTTATTTAATTTACAGTTAAAGCCAGAAGCATTGTAAATACTTTAAATAAATCTTTTTTTCTTACTTTGTGCATGCAGTATGGATGTATCTTGTAGTTTTCAATTTTAATAGATCTCAGTTTATTTAATTTAATTTGGTTTCCGTTTCTTTTTTATCTAAGTTCTGAAATTAGATGCTCATTAACATAGAAAACCATATGCATTAAATATTTTAAATAATTAAAAGATTCTATTTTTAAGTAAATACTCAAAGATTCTACTATTACAAGTGGTTTTTGTCATTTTTTAAAATCTTGAAAATGTAATCCCCACTTTATAGAACGTAAAATATTAAGCAGATCAAAAATTCTCATTTTCTTACTTCTGCTTCGTAGGAGATTCAGAAGTATCCATGTCCTGTGGACTACAAATCGAACAAGTTGTTTTCCTTTTTTTTGAGACCTTCACTTCGTTGACTCAAGAAATATATATTGTGTGTGGGTCTCACTATATGTACCTCAATACTATCGATTGAAAGAAATTTCCTAAACTTGGAAAATGGCCAATGTAACTTATAAAATCACAAAACGTAGAAAATTTATACTCAAGTAATTAAGTAATTTTAACTTATCAATATTCTTTCAAAGTTTACCATTTTGTAAACTTCTCCTTGACCTTGAAAAGTACAAAAGGGACTGTATCTTAGGGCCTTTCTCACTTATATTATCTTGAAAGAAACAAAAATAATTGATTGACATAGACAAATACATTTCATGCCTTAACTGTTCCATATTAAGAATAATTTTTGCAATATTCATAATAAGGTCACAATATTTAAATGCACTCTGCACTTGGTCCGGGAGTTGTAAGGGAAAAGTTGGCGATGCCGCTTTCACTCGTAATCGTTTTTTGAAAAGCATGAGGTTTATTCTTATAACAAGTAAATATTCCTTGAGTGAACGATCCCAATACTTAATTTAAGAAAATAAGTATATGACTGTTTATATCGACCCACTCAAATTTGAACTAAGATATTGAACCTTAGTTCAAAATGACAAATATGATGATACTTTTAACTAGTAAAATGTCGAAAAACCCATATTTCTCGTATAACTCCCGGTCATGTCTTTGTATATATTATTTTTAAACAGGGAAGTAAGCAACTTAAGTACTTTAAACTATGACTCCTCTACTATAATAATAAGTACCACAACTGATGTATGAATGTTAGCTGATGCAGCTCGATATATTTTATTATAATATGAATGTATAAAAATAATAATATGAACATGAATCTAATTTGTAGAATGATTTATGAGCATTTTTAATATGCAAACATAGTCAGTCGACTAGTTTACATTGTAGCTAGCTAGCAAGCACAAGCAGTTAGCTTGAGCTACGAGGAATCAAGTTCACTTCTTTTATTTTATACAACAATATTATAATTGATTCAGATTGGTTTTATTCACTGCAAACTAATTATTCAGTAGAGCATACAATAAAAACAAAACATTTATGATATTTTACTAACTTATAGTATACTAGACTATCAGACAGGATGGCTCAATTTTATTCGTAAGTTTAAGTACAAACTTTCTTAAGACGCAAAGTTTCTTATACACTTTTGTTCTCAAAACTTATTTCTGACACTGAAAAAAAAACTTAAAATAATGACAACCTCATCCCAAAGTTGGCCGTTTCATATTGATATAAAGTAAAAACACTTTCAAACAATTGCCTAACGATTGGAACAAGTACAGCTAAATATTTGTATTTACAATAGAATGGGATTGTATTTAAAATAAGAATTCGTTGATACATGCATTTTATTGATGGAAAATAAAATTGTACCTAGTTGGAAGATATAATCCTGTAAATATTGCGAATCGATGAATTAAAAGAAAATTTCCTTGCATTTTCTTTAAATAGAGTATTTGGTTATTATGATCGCATATCTATCATGTCTAGCCCATATGTGATTGAGCCAATTTCATGAAGATAGATCGTTTTTATAAGATTTACCATATCTTTTAGTAGCGCATCGATAGCGCAGTTGGTGAAGCTGTGGACTTAGAACACTAAAATCAGTAGTTTTCATATTTAGATACAAGCCACCCTGTATTTATTATATAGAATATTAAAAAAACTAAAAACCACAATACAAAGTAATAAAATATTCAAATATTTTTATTAAATATTTTATGTTAATTTTAATTATTTTATTTAATTTTTATTTTTTATTATTCAATAGTTTTTTTATGATTACAATTTTTATTTTAGAAAAACAAAAAATTGTTATAATTTTTATTTCATTTTAACTTTCTAGTTGTGTAATTGAATTTTTTTTTTTCGAATATTCTACAAATGATAATTTGTTGTTTTTCGTATCTTAAACAAATTTAAAAAGTTTGATTTTTTTTAAAAATCAAACGTGTTATTAGAGTTTTCGCTCTTAATTATACCAATATAAAAATTCAATTCGTTTAATTCTTTTGAGGGCTGCAGTATAACCACCTCTTATCAGTTTTCTATCAATCTACACGAAGGGTAAATTTTTGTGGATATCACTATGTCAGTATCGGTGTCAAGGCCATAGAGAATAGTAACATTAGCAACAGTTATGACGGACGAGTCCATGCAGTTGAGCGTCAGGCTCATACCGTAATATTACTTGTGCTAACATAGACACTCATGAAACAAATATATGATAATCACGCGGGTCGGTAATTTTATTCAAGATTTATCGGAATAAAGGAACTTTGGTTTTTTGTATACATTGCAGAGGGTAATACACCATACACCTTCAAAAAGCAAATTTGGAAAATTTCGTCATGATAAAGTTTTATCTCTTCCATCAAATCACGAAATGAATTTTATGACGTAAAATCATTGAATTACTCTACCATATCAAATAATACATCAAAATTAACAAGCCAAAAATTGCATTAGCCTGTTTTAAGTTTAGCAAACCAAAATAATGATTGCCAATAAAAAAAATTTTTATCTAAAAAAACGGATTTTAATTATTCCAACATCCGTACATCATAAAAAACCATTAGCCTTGAATTCAAAGAGGTAATTAACTTTATCCAAAAAAATGATTCACATTCACAGTATGCATAAATTAATTATTGAGATTTATAAGGGAACGAGTTATTCGTTGTTGCTGCGCTAATCTTAATTAATTTCGTCAAAAATATTTTTTTTCTTTGAAATATGTAAATCAAATGTGAGAACTTAAAAAAACAAAAAAAACAAGAATTTTTTGTATATTTTTACCCAAAAAAATAAAAATTTTTATACTAATCTTCATTTCCTGTTTAATTATAAATTTAATTTCCGTTCCCGTTATATTAATCAATATTTATGTAACAAACGTAAAAATAAGTTCACATTGAGAGATGTGGATATGAATATTTCGTACACTTCCGTTGGTTATTATGCAATGGTCAAAAATTTCTTAAAATTATAATTTACAGTAAAATCCATTTACAAATTTTTTGTCTAGCATCTTTAAAATAGTAGTTTTTAAGGTAAATTTGAGTAACGGCGTTTCTTAACACGTAAATGTCTAAAAACTACAGATGGTAATGTTGACCAAAAATTTTTTGCCAACGATTTGGATTCTTATTAAAAACGCTTCACAGAGCCCTTAGCTGCAAGCCTCTGTAGATCAAACGTAAAACATCAGATATTACTTTCGATTTTTTTTCGTTACTTATTATCGAAAGAGTTAGCGATCGTTTCAATATCGATATGAACCGTGTTTACTGTATTCGCTTTTTTTATTTTATTTTATTGTTAGTTAGAAACACAAATTATTATGATTAATACAACCGGAACGGCCGTACGTTTTGTATATTTAAGTAATACCTATCTATGTGTGTGCGATCATAAGAACTTGATAAAGAAATTAAATAAATATAAATTAAAAAATGATTAAAATATTAAGGAAATAATATTATTTTATAGAAAAAATAACAAAAATTATAATAAAATTTGTACGTTTTGGTATGTTAATTTTTTAATTTGTTTAATTAAAATTTTAAAAAAATATGAAAAATTATTATTTCTTTTAACTTATAGAAAAAAACCAGTTGCATAGATATTGTTTAAAATTTGAATTTTATGCTATAAATTTAAAGAATTTAAACTCATCACATTCAAACCTGCAAGTGTCTCCATCCATAAAAGAGGATGTACGAGTAGGGTAGATTTAGGGTTGAAATTATTTTTATCTTATTATCAACTTTGAATAATTAAGAATGAACTTTTTCCATATCATCCTTAGTTTTTGAAATATCAAATGCTAAATAATTGAACAGAGTTTCAATATTTTTTTCCATTTTTTGAAAATTACTAGATATCGAAAAACTTTACTCTTATTTTTCTTCTTATATCGTCAAGTTCTAACATAATAATCTATCAAAATTGAAGAAGTATTATATTTGTTTGTTTCCTTGAAATTACTTGATCATACACGCTCATACATCCTTAAATGGGTCTTTTTTTTTAAATAAATTTTTGCTAAAAATATTCATCTAAAAAATTAAACACAATAAAACTGATAAACAAATTGCATCATTCAAAAATTTATAAACAATGCGTTATCTATTTGGATAAATCTGCTTATTTTTACATAGTTTGTATAAAAATAACAAAAATTTGATCGATATCTTTTTAAACAAAGAATTTAAAATTCTAATTAATGAATAATTTATAAACTTTAAATATACAATTAAGTTATTTTTTCAGCTACTTTTTTATACTTATTTTCAATTACATACCTATACAGAATGTTCGATTTACATCTAGGTATATAAATATCACGAGTATGACAGAGTACATGCGTTAAGCAATGCATCTAAGTAAGAGGTATTATAGGTGTTATTGAAATTGCAAAAGTGACTTGTATCGTGGCTTATCTGTTGTACCTCTCACTTAGATGCATTGCTTAACGCATGTATTCTGTCATACTCGTGATATTAATATGCCTAGATGTAAATCGAACATTCTGTATTTTACAATGTTTAAACTAGGTTTTTACAAAGCCATGAGAAGCATTACCTATAAATTCTTACCGTCAAGGTAATATTCATAGTTGAAAACAACAAAAAATTGAATTTCTTTATCGCATATTTTTTCTATGTTATCGCTTTATGGTATGCGGACAAAAGAATTTTTTTGTAACTAAAGTGTATAGAAAAAATTTTTACTGTAGATATTAGAAAGAAATTTATATGCCACTGAGGTAGCTTGTTTTAATAAAGATAACAACTAACTGAGTTAATTATTTCTATATCCTGCATATACTTGAATATTTGAGTTGGTAAATGGATTACTTAATATTATTCAGTTTGTATAACATACCCAAAATACATGCGAAAACGATTAAAAAATTGATGAAATTATGCTGCTCGTCAATTTTAAAAAGTTTTTTCCAGAAAATAATTAATATTATGTTTTGATTTATTTCTGAAGAATTTAGACGAAATAATAATTTAAAAAACGTAGTATTTTGTTTTTAAGCATAAAAACAGTTTTTGTAGAGCGTATTCATTTTGTACAGTTTTTTTTGTTGAACATGAGAAAGTTAGTTAATTGTTTTAAAACGTAATTATGATATAAAACATTCCTTCAATATCAATTTTTTCACAATAATTAATGCATTAGAACAAAAAACAAAACTGACATAAAAGTATTCCAAAAAGTCAGCCAATAAAAATATAATTAAAAATAATTAAGAAAAAAGACGGTATATTAAAATTAATAATAGAGTATTTTAATTATTATAAATATATAATAATATACTACATAAACTTTCTATAATATGCGAGCGATGTTAAAAATTAATTGGTCAAGACATACCTACATCATACAAAACAATTGGTAAATTATATGGTTCGGTAATAATATCGTAATTACATCCAGACATGGCACAGAAGTTCTCCTACTATGTGGGTAAAAAAGAAAAAAGTCTTTTTAGAAGACTCAAGATAAGACGCCATTTCTTGTCTGAATCAGAGGAAGAAAAAATTTATTCTTACTGGCACATAAATTAATTGCATTTTATTACCTTCCAAAACCGAAGACTGATTGGTGACCAATAAAGAGGGCATAAAAAATTGAGGAAGTTTTTTAAGGAGACTGGAGAATAAGATGCTATTTCCAACCTCAATTATCTAATGAAAAATAAAAACTTACGAAACACTTTGATCTTTGAGACATACATTTATTTTATTTTATCATAGCTTTCCAAAATAAGAGGCTTTAACTAGTTGCGGATCGACTGGTTTGTTTTAGATTATCCATTTTCCAATTTTCCCGAGATAAATGTACAAAATATACAAATTGGATATTGCTGAATTCCTATTTTTTCTTAATGTCAGCACCCGTAATTTCATATTTCCACGAATCGTCTGTTTTCACACACAATTAAAATAATTAATTCGAATAAAAAAAATGGCAGACGCACGAAACCACAATTCTAGCGTGTTTATACATTTTTTAAATATTTACTTAAAGTGTTTAAAAAGAATTTAAACCCTACTGCGAGAACAACATATCCGAATATATAAATACCCCCAGAAAAGCTGATTCAATTGAGATAATCAACACCAACTTAACATACGGAATTCTGAATTGAAATAGAAACCACACTTTAATATTTTTAACCGCAATTTTAATATGTGTGTGGTAATCGGCAATTATTTCTTCATCTTTTGAGTGTATTTCTCTAATAAAAACAATTCTAAAATTATTATAATAAAATTATTATGTGTACAAGATGGAAAAACTCGTTGAAATCGTATTCGAATCAAATGTAAATTTCACCAAAACTATACAAATATAATTATAAGGACAAATATAATATTTTATTATTCTGTTTAGATTCAGCATAAATTGAATTGATTTTAAACTAATTATATTGATTGATTTTAATTAATAAAAATTGAACACCCAGGACTCTTTAAAAACTTACTTCACTGAATTACAAGCAGAGTGTCGATTATATAAATATTATCAAAAATAATAAATGAGAACTCTAGGATATTTCGAAATATATTTCGATTTTCACTAGTGGACTGAATGAAGCTGATTGGCTGACGTCACTGACATTACAATTTGACTGATACTTAGAACAGTATAAATTATAGGTACACGAAAATATCAATGTGCAGTAATTCATACTGATGATGACTACTAGGTACAAAAATTGATTTAGGAAATTGGCCAAAAATAATTTAGATTTGTTTCGATAATTTGGACCCAATAACAATCAAAGTGTTTCGGATTACAGGATAAGTTCCGATTACTGATTTTCATTTTAAGTGATTGTACTCTCTTAGGCGTAGCAAGAGCTGCTGGATGAAAATTGCTCGTATTATTGAAAGTTTATAATTATTGAGTGTTCGGATTACTGAAACTCTACCGTACTGCCTTAGCGATTTTAATTCTTATAGTTTATTTATGTGTTTCAACATAATTTTATTAAAATTTTAATGCTGTCTGTGTATCTGTGCGCCTGTCTGTGACATCGTAGCTTCTAAACGGTTTGAACCAATTTTGATTAGTGGGTTCATTCGATAGATAATTTGATCAAGAACGTTCGTAACTGTGTTTTACCGACGAGTTTAGGGTTCGGTACCCGATAACAACAAGAAAAGATTGGATGCTATTCAAACGGTAGAGAAGATTTTCTCGAAACACAGCTATGAACACTCTCGATCAAACTACTTTTCAAACAAACAAAATAATCATGATTTTGCATCGAATCTTTCTTTAAATCTTTAATTTATGAGTTATTTGTTGTAAAGCTAACATTGCACATCGAATATTCAAGAAACGTCTATGTATATTTGTTTGAATATAATTTTTTATTAACAAGTTTTTATATTTCTAATCAAGATTAAAAAAACAAAAAGAACGTAGAACGAACCTAACACGTAGTATTTATTATATGTATTGTAAAGTCTATATTATTATTTTATAATAATACACCATGTGATAATGGTGGTGATGTCCAATTCAATTTAATGTCCTGAATACACGACATATGTAAGATCCAAGTAGTTAACAATCTAGCTATATTTAACAAATAACATATTACTACATTTTATGTGTAATGCTGTTTTTTTTTTTTTGTTTATTTTATTGTTTTATCAGCAGCAACAGTAAAATGTTGTTTATTTAAGCTAAAAATGAAAATGAATGAATTGAACAATTAATTGAGTTGGAGAAGGAGGTGGTGCAACTTCCACTTTATTCAGAATCGTATGTTTTTTTTAATTGGTGATAATGGGTTTTGTCATTTTTGGAATGTTCATTTTCAAGTTTATTTTTGAAAAATTTGCAAAAAATATGATGTATAGCAATGAAAACAGTTTCTTCTTATTTCACCCCTATGCTAATTTTTTTTTTCTTTTAATTGAAAAGCCTTCAAAGCGCTTTGCAAGTCGTAAAGGTGTTAACTAATGGACTCTGCTGCTCGAGTTGGTAACTGCATTAAAAATAATTTGGTACAAAAGTGCTTTTGCGCGAATTGGAAAGGTTTTACTACCCAGTTTAAATTGGATTCAAAAATAAAATGTTTCTTTTAAACAACAAAAAGTCATTGACATTTAAATATTATTTTATTAATAAAAAATAATAATTATTATAATTGAAAATTTTCATGATGAAATTTGATCATCTTTAATGAAAAATGAAAAGTTATATAGCGTACACATGCAAACAAAACATTCTACAAATATTATATATAATTATCCGTCTAATAATAATTCTTTGATTAGTTTTTCCCAAAAAATTTTTCGGTTGAATTATAAAGTTGTCTTCTCTCTACAAAAACATTGATAACATTATTTTAGTTTAATTCTAGTCTAATTATTTGTTGATAATAATTTTCATAAGTTTTCGTTTCTACAATACCTTTATAAAACTTCTTATACATATGATAAACAATGTTTATTTCAGCGAAATAGGAAAACTTATCTCTTATCACATGTATAAGACATTCTTGTTTAGTATGTGAAATATAAGTTTTAAATCAATTTGAAGCATGTATATATGAATTTTGTTATGAAAAATAAATTATTGATATATAATTTTATAGACTAACAAAATATTATAGAAGATTTAAGAAATGTAGGCTCAGATTTATTTGTAAAGATTTATGATTAGGATATATAAATTCGTAAAAGATACAGTCAAACCTGTATAAGTTTTCTACGTTTTAGTTATCAAGTCCTGTTATTTTTTTAACTATACCCGAGGTGAATCGTTTTGGACCTATTTCCTATTTCTCTTAAAGCAAGACAGCCTCTCAAAACCCTACACCTATTTTACACTGCCCTTTTATTGAGACACTCTTACATCTCTAAGAGTAAAGTAACTTACACTAAACTATGTAAAGCAAAAAATTGTAATATTTTTTTTGTTTTTTGAAGATTCTGAAAACTTGACTAAATCTTTGTAAGCGTGAATAGAAGCGAGAAGTTATCATCTCTGGTTCACTGGCACAGATTTGAATTTAGTTATTTTTTTAAAGATTCATTAAAACAGAAACTTTATAAAGCAAATATTAAAATGGATGTATCGAAAAATACGCCATTAAATAATTAAATTGTACCCATTTATATTTTGCATTTAACGATAAAATCAGTACAAATTATTTACTAACGATTAATTTTCTTTTGTTTCAGGTATGTATCAATTTTCCACAATGACCAGATTTTCAGAAGTACCGCAGTAGTTTCCTTTGATTTATATAAGTGTGTTTTGTAAAATTACAAAACTTGTTTGTTTGAAGACTTCAGTACTAATTAAATGAATGCATTCTGAGGATAACAAGATCGAAAACTGGGAAAAGGTAAAAACCACTGAAAAGTGCTTTAAAATCATAGTGTCTGTGAGATAACTATGAAGGAAAATTGTAGCGATTAAGGAATATTCATGAATTTTTTTATATTTTTACTTCATTGTTTACACCGTTATAACATAGTAAAAAATATAAATACTGTTTAAAAATACTGTAATTAAGTGTACAAAAATATTTAAAATACAGAATAATTTTGAGATGTTTAATCGCAGTCTTTTGGCGCTCTCTGTTGATGACGTATTAATATGTGACCTGTCAATTGGTGGCAGTTCAATGTATAATTTACACTTTAAAAAATGAATTTTCAACACAGAATTTACAATCGTTATTATTAAGTTTTCTAATTAAAAGTCGTAGAATAATATAACTCAATGTAATACAATACAAAATATAAGCAATTAATAACATACAGTATGTCAATGAATTTGACTATGACGTTATGCCCGTTTTAGAAATTTTGAATTTCTGTCACTGAATTTGTACTTTTATTAATTAATTTTAAGTAATTAAAAAGATATTAATTACTAAAATAATGGTTTAGTTGAAATGTCCATCCAATAAAGTTACGGGAAAAAAATATTTGAACCAAATTTAAATATTAAAAAAATAAATATTGAAAAAATATTTCTTTATGTTAAATAATTCTGCATTTTATAAGTCTATGTAAAATAATGAAATAAAAAAAATTAAGTTCGGAAATTGGTATATACCGTAAAGGTAACCTAAATATAATACACTGATATATAATATGTATAATAGCATATACACAATGTTATTATTGTATTTGCCGCGAATTACATGACTCCTGCGGCTATATCCATATAAATAGTTGTAGCAAGTAGTGCCACCTTCACTATAAAATCAACCACGAACACAAGAAGAAGAAGAGAAAATACCTACCAATCTCACATGTGTAGCGCATAATTCTATGTTGTTATATTACATACATATAGACTTATACAAATACAATGTTGTAACTATATTGCTAACTGCTGTAAGTCACGCTACGTTACCTGATCGAAATTTCAGGGAAACAAACCATATGCCTTCTAATTTCAAAAAAAAAAAATACTATACCATACAGTAGCAATACTTGTATACATATAGTGTTTTTTTAATATTATGGTGGTCTTATTATAGCAATTATTATAGAGCTTTTGTGGAATTAGCAAGAGTCAAATTGAAAATGATTTGGGTAATGATATTTCTTGGAAATTATTTTATAATTTTTCAATTTAAACAACCTTAGTTTAACCACAGAAAATAAATTTGAAGAACACAGTATAGAATAGTTAATCGTGATTCTAATAGCTCTAAATCCCGCGTACGTACAATCGTAACTGTTAAATAGACCTAAGCGTGTGACTTAGAAAGCTGTGATTTTTCTTAGAGTTAACTTCCTTAAAGCCTCGAAGAACGGATAATACAGGTCTTATATGTCGAAGGATTTCCATTGAATTGGGTAAAATATCAATATTTATTTAAATTCCATCGTAATATTCTGGCAAATTACAACTTTCTTATAGTGTTTAAAACAGTTCTCTAGGCATATTTCGGTATTTTGGTTTTATTTATAAATTGTAGGGTTTTTGCTTTCATAGAAAACCGCGATAATTTTTAGAACTGCTGATTTTTCTGGCTAAGAAAATAAAATAACCCATTGTTGAAAGATGAGCAATCTCTGATTTTGTGCTCGCAAGATCTCCCAGACTGAATAAAAAGAGCGAGGCTTATTCCATTTATTATCCTATCCTTGGCCTTACAGATCATAAGGCAAAATTCGCACATCGATAGTCCTTGAAGTCATTAAACAAACAGGGAAATACATCCCAAACTGATTGTATCGCAATGGGCATAGCGACGAATCATTTATAACGACTAAAAATAAAAGTATCGACCGAACTTCTGAATATAGCGTCTATAGAAACATAGAATGAAATGACATATCAGATATAGCGATCAATAATCATTAGAATTATCATTCGATTAATTGGCTAGAACGACCAATGATCATAGGTTTTTAGATTTTCATACTTTTTCAGTTAAACAAAACAATATTAATTTGGGTCTTACTTTTTAAGTCTTATAAACATTATTTTCGACCTGCCTTACACATATATCGAATAAATCTACCAATTGTTCTTTAAATTAGTCCGTTATAACGACTACCATGTATATACCGCTTATAACGACAAACGATTATAATGAAAATAATTGTTGGTTCGTTTTATGTTTTTGTAAGCAATTTTAACTGTAAAGTGAATTTTTTTTTTTTTTTTTGAATACTGTCGTATAAAATGGTCAAGTGATTTGAGGTTCATCCTGTATTATTTATCACCCTCTATTTATAAATATAACTCTATAGTTATAATATTAAAGGTGTATATTAATGCATATAATATAGTAATTCTAAATATAAACTCTAACACACAATATAAAAAGGGGCCATATCGTGCACTGATATCTCAATTTTTAGTCATTTGCTTTGAAAAACTGAAAGATGTATTATCAGTTTATGTTGTGTTGTGTTGAATGAAAATACACTATGCGTGACAACAAAATCTACCCGCAATCAACTTGAACTCTCTCTAGAACTCTTTTAACAAAACACAAGCATAACAATCGACTTCTTTCATTTATTTCATTTATAAAAAACAATAGCAAAAATACAAATGAGAAATCTAATTTGTTTTATTTTTCAATTTGTAATTTATTTTAAAAAAATAAATAAAAAAATAAAAGACACGGAGACAAGGCAGATAAGCTTTACGTGACTGGTGGAACTAATCGAATGTGTCAACATTTGTAGAGGCGATGTATAGGAGACACTAATATAGTATTTCTGACGTCTATTGTGAGCAAAAAAGAGCAGATTTAGGAGGCTTAAAACAAATGAACATATGTGTCAAAATATTAGATAAAAAAATTTTTTAATTATCAAACAAATAGCCTTTAATAATCCAAAATTATGAATCAATTGTTTACAAGCCCGTATTTGAATTTAATATTATTAAAAACAAATGAATGTCTTATGTCAAAATACATTTACAATTTAACCCTTCAAATATTGGCAATATTTAAAAATGATTTATTTAAATATTTTGAATAAAGTCCAAATAAAAAGATGATATTATGTGCAGATTGTAATTTTTTACTATTTGTCCTATTTCTTTCAGGTGCAAATTTGATATTAAATGCTATAATAATTATAATTTAAGTAATATTGCAAAACACCTGCAACCATCAGAAGAGTTAAATTAAAGTGTTAGTACCCACTCTATGAGGTAACATCATATGGGATGGAATTTGAAAAAGTAAATATTTTGCAAGATTATATATAATGTTTACTTTATTATTTTCAATTTATCCTAATAATTAGTAATTATTAAAACATGTGGGTTATCACTTCCAGAGTGAGATATTTTACAGCTGTAACCATATGATTACCACCAATTCAAAATTGTCCAAGTATTAGCCATGTTTTTCCTTATTACTACAATATTGACTTGATTCAGTTGTAATTCTCATATAACATTTACATAAGAATTGTAATTGAATTATTTTATTGCTCATTTCGTCCACCAGTCATATCAGTTGTTTGTAATTTTAAAAAACGAATTGAATAGTAAAACAAAATACAGCAGACATAAAGAAAAAGTCGCGATGGTCTGCGATGTGTATGGTATTGCAGTTGACCAACTTTAGAACTGTGGCTGTCAATGGCGCTGTTATCTTCAAAGATTGCGCTTATAAAATAACGTAATAAAAACTCTTGTTGAGTTTCATCATAAAGAAAATCCACTACTATTTCGAAAAAAAAAAACACAAGAAGAAAAAAAAAAACAAAAGAAAAAAAAATTGTTGTTTGTCGGTTTACTTTCTAATCTAATGTGAGGTTGTTCATTCGGATATGAAGTAAACCGAAAATGGGTACCTACTGATGCGTTGTTATATTTATTTCTCATTCGTGATTTATAATACATATCTGCAGATATTCGTGGCTATTGTTTTTTTTTTCCTTGTACCCCCTACCGCCAACGACCGGAAACTAAGTGTACCAGGATGGATGGCGGGAAAATACGCGCATCACCCAATAATATACCATAACCATGCTCTCCGCTATTATGTAGTGAATGTATACATGGACGAGGAACCAAGTACAAATACAACTACTAGTAGAACGACTCTGGTGGACAAATAATAAATCACTTGATATAGCTTTTGATGACACAATGCTTTGTGCTTGCTGCTTGCCTGCCATATACCAAACATAACCGTAAAACGCGTTTGTACTTGTTTATAAATACACTCTTAATCAAAAAAACTTCAGCTTTCACTTGTAATTATACTTTAGCAAACGGTCTATTATTTTCAAATTCCATTCCATCTGGAGTAATTTTATGTGAGGAGAAACTATCGCCCCTTTCATTGGCTACAATTGTAGTAGGATAATAAGTATTTTACACTTTCGAACTAATTGTGTTTACTTATGATATTTATTAAGAGGTTTTGAATTTCACCTGAAAAAGTATCTTACAATATCAACCTTTCATTTAATCAAAATATATAAATTTCCACCATATTGCCACTATTTAAAGTAGTACTATCGATAATAGACTTTGCATTCAGAATTTAAGGAAACTTGGCATAGTTGTCCATTATTATATCATAATTAACCAGTAAAATTTTTAGGGGCTTTCAGAGAACTGAAAAAAAGAGATTTTAAAGATATTTTAACATTGATCCTTATGGGAAATCACAGATTTTATTTTATTTCACAAAACTGGACGTTCAGATTTTCAGTTCTCTGAAGGCCTCTAAAAATTTAACTGGTTAATTATGATATAATAATGGACAACTATGTCAAGTTTCATTAAATTCTGTATGCAAAGTCAAATACCGATAGTACTACCTTAAGGATTAAATTTAAATCGTATTTTGACAAATGACAATCTCTTGTTTTTAATATAAAATTTAAATACACAACTTTTTTTTCTTTTAACTGCATTTAATTTCACTTCATTAATTTTAAATAAGGATTGGATAATAATTAATAAATAATTTATACATAATTTTTGATATACAGTGTGTCGCATTTAAGATAAAGACGCTCTCATATTATCGTTATTTATAGTAATGTCGATTTAAAATTTTGCACAGTCATACAGGGTGATGGAACACATTTTTTAAAATACTTAACCGAAACCTGAACTTGATAAATAGGGCCGATTCTTAATATTTTGCCTAGCGTCAGAGATGGTTTGGTATACCAAAAAAAAAAAGATGGATCCATTTTGTTTTGATCTTGTGTGTACATGTTGTTCTCTCATAATATTCATTTGGTGTTTTTTTCTATATTCTCTTCGCTTTGTACATAACTTTCCCATCTATAGTTACATTATTTTCGTATTGTATTTTCATGTCACAATATACTTTAGTTTTGTGTTGTAAGTATAGAGTTTTTCCAACCCCTCTCATACTTTCACTATGGTACTACATCCATAGACCACCTAGACCAGTGTATGTTCAGTTGTTAGTTTGAATTTCTCTTCATATTCCAGTTAAAACTCTATATATATAATAATGTATAGGATATTATTTGTTTTGGTACGACTGTAAATGTGTGTATTATTATATTTTCTCCCATTTTTCATTAAATTATGATTCATTTATGAAGAGTTTTCTTTTAATTTTCATAAGCAAAAGCACTTATTGAGTAATGCTTATTAATCGAATAGCTTTTAGATTTCGAAGAAACATGCTTATTAATTCTGGAAACCTTTGATCATATTGGCAACTTAGTACCAACCCTTACGGGATTGTATTCATACAGTATGCCGTACATTTTTGAGAATCTTCAACGGCTAGGAAAAAAACTTAATCGAAAATTTCCCTTTCTTGTCTCTTGCTTGCTTTTGCAATAAGAATCTTCTGAGTTATGTAGGGGTTATTATTAGTTACATGCAACTAAACCCAAATGAAACAAGTGAAAAATTGTTTCCATGAAATCAAAATTTTATTTTTGAATACACTTTACCTATTTTATGTAATTTTAATAGACATATTGCCAATTGAAATAACCTTAAATCTGAATTATATCAACCAAAGTAAAAATTGTCAATGCTTTTCATAAATTTTAAAAACAAAAATAATTAATCGTTAAAAAAGCTATTAATTATAAAAGAAAAATTTTTTGATGAAAATTCCATTTTAAAAATAAAAATGAATAATTACGAAAAAAAAACCTTCATAATACGTAAAAATACGACACAGCATACGGAGAGGAGTCTTGGTAATTGAATTATACTATAAATAATAATTATTTTTTTCAACTATTCATTGTGTGTCGTGGATCATGGATATCACAGGGTTGGTATTTTTTAATTCACGTAAAACTTTTTTATGATAAATGATAATAAATTATATTTTTGGAACATTGTTTTTAACGAACTATTGTATTATTTTTTATATATACAGCGTGGTTAATAAGTGGATATACGGTAATAAAAAATATTCGTTTTTTTGTTATTGATTGGACATGCATTGACGAAGCATGTTTATTATCTGGATCTCTAAATTTCCATTATTCGCAGATTAAAAAATCAATAATTATTAAGTAGTTTCCTGTGGAATGTATTTTTAATGTTGGGGTAGGGAAGAAAATGTTCCACGAGTTCAATCATCGTAAAAATTCAGAGGGCTTTTAAAAAAACCATGAATGGCATCAAGTAGGCAAGTATCAGCCTGTTGCCTTAGTTTTAAAATTTATAAAATCAAGCCATGTTATACATCACCAACTAGTAATCCAAAAACCAATACTTTTTATAGCTGTATAGCTACTTGCGCCGCACACTGTAGATGTACGTATGTATGTTTATTTCGACATAACGACAGACTTGTTTTTTATATATTTCAAAAACAAAAAAATTATTTTTTGATATTTACTCATTTTTGCTTGCCGCTATTTTTTTGCGTTCGAATTACTGATGATAACGAGGAAATTGGAGGTGGGAAATGGTGTAATGTCAAATGTATATTTACGTACGTAAAGGGTGGATGTATGTGATGTAAAGGGTAGTTTGTATACGGGTACTGTTATGATATTGTGTTTTTTGTGTTTTCGCCAAAGTGATGCCAAGTGCATTTCAGTTTGAATGAATTTGTTGGAATATGAATTATATAGTTTTTGATATATGACTGTTTGGGTAAATGTTTGATTTTTTTTTACACGGATTTTAATGGATATTCAAACGAGTATAATGGGGTCCGTATCCAAAACAATTCCCAACGGTATCGAACTACTCCCACTTTCATATTCCAATTTATTTAACAAATACAAAATGACCAAATCGAAACATTCTTGAGGTAGCACAAGCGACAACACAAGTTAAGAATTGTGCTTGAAATTATTTATCTTATTTTCAACTTTGACGAACAATACGAATACAATTTTTCGATATCTACCTTGGTTTTCGAAATATTGAAAGTTAGATAATTTAACAAAATTTTCAATTTTCGATATTTTGAAAATTACTCCAGGCTCGAAAAATTTTATTCTTACTTTTCGTCTTCTATTGTCAAGTTTTAACACAATTCATCATCAAAATTGAAAATATATGTTTGTGTCCCCACTACCGGGCTCATTCAGCCTTAATTAGTCGGACACAACTTATATTTTTTGTTTTCAATAATTTATTAAGGATTTAAATTTAATTTAAAAGGTTTTATTTTTAATTTCCACCGACTAGTTTTGGAGAAATCTATGAAAACATATCATCCATTCACCGTTTTACCGTAAGACTAATGTTAAATCTAGCCAAACTTCATATACAAAAAAATCAAGCTTTTTACCCAAAATTACCCGGGTACTCGTACATCTTTAATATCATTTCTGCTAATTTTTCAAGAGGATAATGTTGAAACTGAAGTTTCGAACTGAAACAGACTATTATTGAAATACCTTTATATTCAGTACATGTATACATGAGATTAGTACTTTATTTTGTCAAGTAAACTTACCAATTAAGATAATTCACTCGTACAATGCCTCTACTTAGGAATTCATGGAAATTTCAACAAAAATTCGTAGCAGAGGAACTGCGTCAGCTAAGTGAATTCGCCCAGAGACTACATTTTTCTTAAAATTGAATATTGCATTTTTATTTTTTCAAAAATTTTTATTTCGAATATTAATACCTAGAAGAAAAATCACAAGAGTACTTTTTTAGAATCAGATAGAAATATAAAGCGTAATTAACAATAGAATAATAATCTCAATCTCATAAATAATACTTTTGTTACAGTTTAATTGTCTCATACAACATACATGTAAATATTTAAATATAAAACCTATATATTAAATGACATTGGACTATTTATAATCACGATTTACTTTATTATATTTATAATAAAAGTGAATATAAAATGAGTATAAATATTATAAATAAATATATGAATTAATAATAAGTATATGTAATTTATCAATAATATAAATCTAACATAATTGTTAAATAAAACACAACAATCAATCACCTATTATTGTATATATATACTGAGTAGTATTGAAAGTGAAATAACAAATTTTACTGATGAAACAACAGAAAAATGTTGAGGGGCCTCAGAAATATCCTGGATTTTGGAAGACTAGACGACTATACTCGATTCTGGCAACTCAAATAATATTCATTCACATGTACTTAGAAATATTACGATTTAAAACTTTTTAAATCAAAAAACGCTTTTTATTTCAATATAATCTTTCAAAGTACTAAATTGCATATGGGCTAGCTGTTTAACTTAAGTTTAAAACCAATTGCGCAAAGATCCGAGAATTTGATATACGTAGACTTTTACTTAATAGTCTGTCCCGCCCTAATTTATAAAAAATTTCCTGATGTCATTAATCATTTGTTTCAGTTTTGCATGTTTTTAACCCCCGAACTAAAAAACAGGGGTGTTATAAATTTGATCGGTGTTTTGTTTAAAAGGTATTTTAACAGAGAGTGTTCTTAGCTATGTTTCAAGTGCGAATTTAGGGTTCCGTACCCGAAAAAACTAAAAATTGACGATGATCTACCAAATCGGCTCAGATTTGAAAAGGCTTTAAGGAAAAAGGCAATTTAATGGAAAGTGTTCTTAGATATGTTTCAAATGCGAGTTTAGGATTCCTTAACCAGGGTTTATTAATTTTCTTAATTTCCCTTGTTATGGTCTGTGAATGTGAAATAAGTGAGAAAATTTAACGATAAAAACACAGTATTCTCCAACCCTACATCTTATTTATTAATTCTTGGGCCTGTTTTTTCTTTCCATATGAAATCTTTAATCCTTCATAAAATTTCATGATTTCCCCCTCTTTTTCAAGTTTATCGTGCTGGTTACTGACGAAGTATATATGCACGGGTCTTAAAATGAACCGCTTTGGAACAAACAGGTTAGATAAATATTATAACGTTTAATTTTGTTCATTTTGTAGTTGGTATATCATATCTGTAATAAAACTGCCTATAAATATTAAAATAGTAAATTTTTGTATCGCATATGCTATTTCTCCAACCTGTTTTTTGCAACAAGTACCTTAAAATTCCGTACAAGTCGAGCTAATTCTTATTCATATACACTTTCCTACAGTTCACGTGCGCCCCAAGCTGTTACACATACCCACAAATTAAAAAATTTTTGTTTTTTAATCCATAGTTCTCCAAAAACGGGTTGGTTTCTTAGTTTTATCAGAAACAATTTCTTAGTGTTTCAATTCTTCTGATTTTCCACATATAAGGAGGATTATAAGAATACGATTATTTTTTAATACATGCATATTATCAAGCGAAAATAAAAATTATAAATAACACAGTCTAAGTATGCGGTATTGCGTAGCTAACACATTTATAATAATAGTTATAATTTGTTGCAATCAATGCAATGAGTGAAAAGTGCCTATGGTTATATGTTTTTTTTTTTTACTTCTTCTAATGGTGAAGTGAAGAATTATTAGTTAGTTAGTTAGTTTCATTATAAGCTAGCTACTCATACAATAGTTCTACTTACTTGTATTTGAATAATTATAGGTTGATTTTATTTATGCAAATATTAAAACTTTTAAAAAATGATTTATTTCTTATTACATAATTTGCTTTTCTAATTTATATGCATCACGATTCATTTCCATAATAATTGAAGCTTTTTTGTTTTTTAATTCCATTATTTCAAAATAATTAAATAAAATGAAAGAAAATGCGTAATTTTCTGATAACTATCTCATTCCAAAATAGTTAACGTAAAAAATTAATTTTCAATATCTAATACAAAATTATTTCGTACTAAAAATTCAGTTCTCAGTTCTATGCAGACGAGCAGGATATCAACCTATTACTCAGCTGATAAGCTTCTACGTCCTGAAATTCGTTTTAAAGAATTATCGGGAAGAAATTTGATGTAATCTACCTATTTTTCTACCATGTATATGTGAAATAAATCAAGATTTAACAAGTTTAGTCCCAACCTTATAACGCTTAAAAGTATTGATGCTACCAACAAAATTTTAGTATAGGTGTCCATAAAATCACCTTAAAAGTACATTTCAAGTTGTCCGTCTGTCTGTCTATCAGTTTATCTTCACGATAAACCAAAAACAAAAAGAGATATCAAGCTTAAATTTTGATAGCGTGCTTAGGACTTAAAAAGTGAGGTTCGTTGCTTGAGTTGCTCGTTAATGAGCAAAATAGGTTAATTTGCGTCTTGGGACCGTAGTACCCATCTTGTAAAACGTAAGAGATAGAACAAAATAATAAATTGAAAAATTTTCTTAAAAAAAATATGCAACTTCTGCTTGAACCATTTTTTTATCACTGTTTACCCGTGAAGACGCAAATTAAAACGTTTTTATACGTTACATAAATTTTATATATGTTTGTTACAGCATATATATAATATACCCACTTAAGAAGTGAAAGAAAGTTTCTCTTATTACTTTGTGTGTAAGAGTGGCTATCTTTCTATACTTACATGACGTAAAAAAGCAAAATATCGCGTAATCAACACTGTCTATACATGTCACCTAAATAAATAACTCAGTCGATTGTTTATTTTCACTTGTTTTTTCATCATCTTATTCGAAAAATTATTATTTATTTGATATGGAATTTGAAAAAATATTTTCTAGAATCTTTGAAGCGATTTACTCTTTTTTTTAATATAATTTTTTAAGGTTTGAAATGTGTGACATCGTAATTCCAAAATAAATTGGCTAATTTCAAAGTGAATTGAATTACTGGATAATATATTAATCAGAAACTGCTCAAGCTATAGGTGGGAGACTATATGGATAACTCCTTAAAAAAACACATAATTTACTTAAATAACAAAATTACTTTTATAAATCCATCGGTTGCATGGTTGACGGAAGAAAATTCCAGACTATTTAACCGAAGGTCATCTTAATCATTTTCACATAAATTAAAATCTGTTATATAATTTGATGTTTTAGTTCGATATATAAATACATATTTATTACATATAATGTTATTGTATCAACTTATTCAAATAATGTATTTACAAGTAAATTGTTTTATTTTATACATAAAATTATTTATGAATTCTAATTTACATAAAACAATATTAATTTATCCATAAATTTTTTAAAACATTGTAGTAAATAAATTTATTTGTGTTATTAATTTTTCATTTAAAAAAAATAAATTTTAAGTTTACTGTATATATAGGTATGCATTGCTTATATTGCGAGTAAAAACTAGACTGTTGTACCTTTAATCATCCTTTAGTTTCTTGAAAGACAGAGCTATGAGAGAACAACTTAATTAAAAGAAAGCTTACTTACTAGAACAAGCAACAGAAAGAATAGTTGTCAAAATGGTAAAACATTTTTAAAAGCAATTATTGACTAAAAAACCAAAATTTATTACGACTTCTTCACATATCACCATGTAAAAAGGGCTGTTTTTTTATAATTAATTAATCGTAAACTATACAAAGAATCGATTTGAAATTTATACGTATTAAATATAAGACGTAATAACTATTTGACCCACAAAATTTCAGTTTTTAATCCCCGAACTAAAAAAAGGGGTGTTATAAGTTTGACCGCTATGTGTGTATGTCTGTCTGTCGATGGCATTGTAGCGCCTAAACGGATGAACCGGTTTTTCTTTTTTTTGGTTTCGTTTGAAAGGGAATTGAATGGAGAGTGTTCTTAGCTATGTTTTAAGTGCGAATTTAGGGTTCCATACCCGAAAAAACTTAAATATATTGACAATCGTTAAAATTGACTCAGTTTGGAAAAGGCTTTAATAAAAAAGGCAATTTAATGGAGAGTGTTCTTAGATATGTTTCAATTGCGAGTTTAGGGTTCCGTACTCAAAAAATTTGTCGAGGTTTTCTTAAATTTTTTTAATTTCACTTGTTTCTTAACGAAAAACCTTAACATCAATTCAAGAAATCTAGATATGTGTATTTTTTTCAATTATCTTTAAGCTCCTAATGTTGGGGTTTATAAATGTAAATTATGATCCAAGGTACAAGACCCTACCCAATATATAGTTAGGTATGTAGTTGTGTTAATTACTGTTTCAAACATATTATAATGTTATAAATTAGTTGTTCAATTTGATATAGCAGTTCTGATAGCTTATGTACTGTGTATTTGTTGTACTTGTAGGTACACTTACTATACTTCATTTTATTATATTATAAAAAGGTCTAGAATAAATTAAATAATTGTGTTATCTCCTTGTAAGAAAATATATTGTACATTATATTTATTATAGATACTGCTATGAAATGTACCGTTGTACAATATTTTAGGATACCGTATTTAATTGTCCTAAGGAATCATTTCGATTCGAAGCAATCCAACTTCAATATCAAATCAAATTTCCCTGCTAAACTGCAGTAATTTCTGTCAGTATATCCAGTTCGATCACTTTTCCCAGTAGAATCCCTTGAAAAGTTCGATTTTGGGAAGGCAAGAATTAATTTAATACAACCATAGTCAATCGAAAGCAACTAATACAAATTCTAAGAAGAAATTTGAATCTTTTTGAATGCTCAATAGGCTTCTTTTTTTCGTAACGAAATCATGAGAATCTTTCTCCTTTGAAATCATTCCTGATATTTTTCGTCAACCCTATGCCGCTTTCATCTGTTTCAGATCCAACTCACGAAATAGTGCTTTGCTTCTTGTAGTAATGAAGTTTCTTTTCACTACACATTTTGCTAATAATCTAAGCCCCAAAGGGTTTGCTAGCTTGTAAGTACATGAAAGAAGCCATTCAAAGAAATATAATGAGAAAATTAACATCTTTAGCGTTTATGTGCATTTATTTACACACACTCTCTGAAAATACTACCAAAAGAGCCACCTTGGATAGTTTATGGCCCGTTTGTATATAGGATCATCGGACTTACAGTCCTCGTAGTTCCTGAAGTGAAGTTCTTACAGTCAAACTTACTCATTCGCTCCTTTTTATCAAAGGACTTTCCTTATCTAAGAAGTGTCGTATTCACTATAAAAAAGAAATACATTGAATAGAAGAAAATATCGAAAAATTGTAGAAAAATTCGATGTAAGAGAGCAAACCGTTACATTGAGTGTAGAAAAGTAATACATTTTATTTCTATAAACCTAGAAGGTCTAATCGTCAAACTTTTCCATAACTTACTTATTTTTATCTACGAATACCTAAAAAGTACAAAAAAATACAAAGTCTACGTTTAAATAAAATCGGTTGAATGGCTTGGGAACTACAATCCCACAAGCAGCCATTTTAATCGTATAAAAATTTGTATTTGTTTTTGGGGATTTAAATACACACAGAATTTAGATCGTTATAAAATCCTTTTCATTAAAGAACCACTAAAAGTGATCTTTCTTTAGACTGAATCGTTTTATTATTCAATTACAAACATTATATTCAATGTAATAATTGTTTAATAAATTTTTATCAATATTGTTAATCCATATCACATTATTACAATAATTTACAATATTTATTAATACATTGTACCTAAGTAAATACATTATTACAATAATTTTATATTAATATATTGTAAGTTAATATGTAATTTAGTTTATCTTAGCAAACAACCTATGATTTATTTTAATTTAATTATTTAAATTAACTTTATTTTTTAGTATTTTATCGATTAGTTAAAGGAAAAAGTCCATAAGTTTTTAGGTAGTTAACAGTAAATTTTGGACGGTAAATTTATGGGTATATGTGTCATAATACTTCCCACGTCTTAATTAAATATGTTGTCACCAGAGCAATCGTAAAAATTATGTAAATAACATTTTTTTGTGTAAATTAGGTAGTTTTGAAAATAAATCCCACGATCTTAATTCTCAAAACTGTATTGATTTTTAAATATTATAATTTAATTTTATTGGTTTTGAATATTTTTACATTTTTTTTTTTTTTTTTTTTTTTAAATACCAAAATTAAAATCTAACAATAAAAGTAAGAAAATAAACCAAAGAATTAATTTACTTTTTTATGCTCTTTAAAAACGTTTTGAGTGAACGTTATTTAACCTTTGTGTTTTAATAGATATGAATAAGTAAAACTAAAAACTTTTCAAAAATTTACAACCCCGCGTAAAATTTTAATCGGAAGTCGCTTCAGTCAAACACTTCACTCAAATTTTATTACAAATACAAATGTTTTGCTACTGGTTTATGGCCTAAGCGCTAATAATAACTAGAATAAAAGGCTATGAGTTTTTAGCGGTTGAACATTTTCATTAAATACGGTTTAGGTAGACAAAATCTGGAATAAAATAAAACAAAACGCAGTGAAAAGTTCACCAAACGAATAATTTGCTTGCTTTAACACAATTAGTAAGAAATACAAGCAATGAATTGGTTTTGTATACGATTTAATTTTGCTCCATGGGATGTGTGATATAGTTTAATATGTTTATTTTAGAACAAAAATCAAGTTTTTCGAAGAGCCAAAGCTTATGGCAAAGTGACACACAAAAAGATATGTAATAGTAACAATTTTTTCGTCGCATCCACCAATAATTTACAATAACGAATAATTAATTACCATTAAAATACTTATAACTACGCTTAGAACTACTGCAATCGCTTATCCAATAAAAAACAAAAGAATCTAAGACAAATTCTAGGTTAATAATTTATTGAATATTTTTCAGTATTGTGTTTAATTATTAGAACATGTTTTAAGGCGACATATAGACTAATAATATAACTACTAAATGTATAGAAATATACTAATTTAAAGTACGAGTTAGTGCCAGAGCTCGAGCTCTGGCATCATAAAATATGCTCAAGGCTAGAAATAAAAAAATTAAACAATATCAAATAAAAATTACACAATAAAAAAAAAACTACTAGATTCATGTAAACGTGTTTACTTGGTTTTTAAAGCTCTTATAGCAAGTAAATTTTTTCTGAGGTTGATCCTTGACAATATAAATCCATTAGTTTTTATTTTAGATTAGTTTTTATTGTGTTGAACAACTTGTGTCTAATATACGATATTTTATCATATCTCAGAAATTCATCTACGTAGTCCAAGAAATCTTAAGTATCAATAAAATATAACTTTTTGAGGACTTTAAGAGGGAGAAATTTACATTAGGAACAACATACTAGTTTTTGATTTACTTTTTTCAAATTTATTTTCTTAATATTTGAACACGTTGCGCATTTCTAATGTTGGACAATTTTTTCAAATTGAACTCAAATTCGAGTATTGCTATTGAGGACATAAAATATTATATAAATTATTTTCAATAAAGTTATGTATAGGAAATAAAGCATTGAACGAACAACATTGTCTTATAAATAAGATTGTGCACCTATATTCATTCCACTCAAAACCAGTTTTGTATTTTATGCAAATGAATTTACAAAATAAAAACAAACAAAAAATCACATCTTTGGAATTTATTATAAATATAAATTAAAAAATATATTAATTATGTATAGAAATTTAGTAGCGTATAATCTGTTAGTAGATTCAACACTAAAATTAATTTAAATTTTTTGAACTATATTGATTCTAGAAATATATTATAAATGCAGGAAACAGTTTTGAAATTTAATCGAAAGACATTAGTAAATTAATAGAGACCATTAATTTTTTACTTAAAATTTTTTTTTGAAAACAACCGACGTTTTAAGTGAATAAAATGCCGGTTCTTCTTTGATCAAACTTGAGCAATGCATAAATTATGAAAAACCAAATATTGGTATTAATAATATTAATAGAATTCTACCTCCGCTTATTGTTAAACTAACAGAAGTCACCCATGTCAATTTTATTACGCTTCATTGCATGATGAGATTATGATTAATTTTCATGTAGCGACAGTAAGTCCTCCTGATAATTACAAGTGAGAAACTAGATGAAGCTGGGATTTTAAAGGATAAACGTCGAATGTGATATAAATTTCCAAATTTGATTATCCCAGAGAGGACTGCAATTGACGTTTTAAATAGAATTAGTGAGCATTTTCATACTCATAAAGGGAGCATTATACTATGCTAAGACTATAAATTTAAAGTTTGGTATACTTTAAGAAAAGTTTTTGGTTGTCTCGAGTTTCGATCCAGGAAAGTATGCAAACATTCTACCACTTAGGACTTTTATTTTAGAAAAAATTATGATGTTTCATACAAATAAAAATTTATTATTAAAGTACATTTACGAAAAATAAATGAACTTTACAGACTACTCCACTTTTCTGACTTTTTTGAAATCAGAGAATGAATACATTGACTTAGTATGTGACAGGAAGATGTGTTTATGGTTGTGTAACCACGCTTCATTGACTTAAAGAATTCATTATTGACGTCAATACTAAACTATTTTTACAAACATAATAACACATAGAAACGTAATAATTTTTCTACATGAATAAATAAATGTTTTCTTTCTTGTTTTTTGTGTAAATGGCGTACAATTCACACAATATAAATTGTTTTTTAGTAACAAATAGTAAAAAAACAAGAGAAATAGGAAATAGTTTTTAAAATAACACAACAAGAACAAAAAAAAGAGTCAACAAACAAGTAGGTAATAAAAATTATAGCATACAAAGGTCTAGAGCCAGGCGTAATACTTGATGGTCTTTGCAAAATGACTAGAAATTTGAGTCTGCTGTCAAGCTCATTTCTAAAAAGTTTATCGTTTACGATTATTTGCATATTTCTTTCTCCGGGGATCTCAACAAATTTTAATTAAACTAAATCTCAAATGAGAAATTAATTGAATAAAAAAATGGAAAAATCATTTTGCCACTAAACAATGTTCGTCATTCAGCATCTTGAAAATTGAATTTTTTTCATGTTTCGTATACCGGATATTTCGAACTTAGGGCAAATGAATTTTGCATTTTTTATTTCTATTACAGTCAAACCTGGATATGTGAAAGTTCATAGGATCACAATCTCATTCTCGATTATACAGATTTTTCACCAAGACAAATCCTTGATATAAAATTCACGCAGGGAGCGAATATAGGATTTAGACAAAAACAATGTTAGTTAGTTCCACGAAATTGATGAATAGCAGCTCATAAGTAGCATAGGTAAAATACGGTCCGCGATAGACGAGCAGTACAGGCAAATAGAGGTATAGGCAAGTACCTCTACAGGCAATTAGTGGTCTCAGTTATAATAGTCCACAAAAAAATAGAAGATAAAACGTCTTTCTATAATACAGGTTCTTGTTTCTAATTTATAGAGATTTTAGAAAGTCAAAATCACAATTACTCTCACTTCTAGAACATCGAACTTATTCAGGTCTCATTCAGCTGGGTTTGGCTGTATTTCTTCTTACTTGAATATTGCCATTCGTCAATTTTAAACTTGTCGAGAAATGAAAAATTCTATAGACAAAGTTGTTAGGCTCCTACGAGTACAAGCACTGTTGTACACCAGTGTCTCAAATTTCCACCCGTTTTACAATAACTGTCAAATACTACATGTGACCCTAGACTTAAAGTTATAGCTAACAGATCTCGTGTTTAATAGTAATATATTTATTTTTCTGAATTAATCGTTAGTACACAACACATTTCGACAATGCACTTTATTAGGTACGAGAATACTAATTGTAACATAATATACCGTACGAACCGAAGAACGTGTGTATGTGTGTGTATTTATTTATTTATGGACGTATAGAGTAGTCAAACATATCACCATACATTATATCGTGTTATCTGCTACCGGTTGGCACACTTTACATCCTTGGTTTCGAATCATACACACGATATAGTACGAGAATATACGATTTTTTTTTAAAATTTAATCTGACTTAATTTTGAAACAATCGGAATATCTCCTAGCTCATGTACAAAAGAGGGTTAGAGGAAAGTGAGGCGTTTTTAAGGTTAAGAATATATCAATAACTAACTGTTCTCTGCCACACTTCGCTGTGGGACATTATGGTTGCATGGCGGAAATAGATGAGAAGTATCTAGTTAATTGTATGAAATTTGATAAAACCCCGATAAAGAGTTCACAACTTATAAACGACTGAACTGATTATCATGTAACTTACAGGTTTTTAATACACACATCATGCCCCATTTATTTGGTACCAGCCTTGAGTATTTTTGAAAATATTCAATCATTCATCGTCACTTTCACCTCAGCTTCCATATATTCCCTTGCGTCGGGATAAAAGTTCTGTAATGTTCACGTCATGCTCTTTTAATTGATACCCCAACCACTTGTGTGTATTCCTTTAGAAATATGTTAAAAATTTAAGTTTCTATCTTTAATGGTTTGTCCTAGACTTTTTGAGCCGGTTCGAACGTATTTGTATAGATTTATATCCATTGTTTCAAATTTTTTGTACAATGATAGAATGTTATTTCAGATTTTAGATTAATCAAAAAGATATTCCTAACATACTGCTTGTGAGAATAATAATTAAAATTCTCTGGTAGCATAACATTTTCGTAAACGTTGATCTGCATTTGTCTGTAACATTATTTACATGGGTATGTTGCTCATTTTGAACTTGACCTCACTTTTATTGTGGCCACAGACAGACTGGCGGACAGACAGACAACAGGAAATTAACTCTTTACGTGATTTTATAAACACCAATATCAATTTTGTTATATATATTCATAGCATCAATATTTTTAAGCGTCCGTGTAAAAAGTTTAGTCGTACATAGTGACACTCCATATAAAATGCATTCAATCGCAATGTTAAAGAAGGTAGTCTATATTATAAATTTTATCTAAATAAACATGCATTCATAAATATATGGCCGTACAACCACCAACAACACAAAGTTACTTGCGTTATTTGTGTTTGAGTGCTTGTATATATTAGCTACTGTGTTCTGTTTGATACTTTTATATTCGATTGATAATCTTTCGTTACATGCACTGAAGCGCATTCCACGATATTATATATAATAAAATATCTTTTACCTTCTTTTAACCAAAAAGTGTTAAAATGTTTTATGCTTTTCTGTATATACGAATAAAGTGTGTAAAATGGATTTACTGAAATGTAAAACAGTTTGTTTTCCAATTGTAAATTCTGTCAATTTTACATACGGAAGTAACAAATTGTTATTCGGCAAAACTTAACTCTAACCTAGACGCTACTTAACCAATTAGAATTATTAGAAAAAATACTTCTAGCCTCCTTCGATAGTTTTCTTCGAAATGAAACAATTTAAAACTTTTTTTTCTTAAATCTGAGCTCATTTCATGCCAAAAAACGAATTCGAAAAAGAACCAAGAATTTGATAAACATAGACTTGTGCTTAATAGTCTGGTATTGTTTAATAGACACCCGGTAGGAACTATTTTATTTTCGCTATTATTTAAATTTTTTAACTTTAAATTTTAATTTAAAAAAAATCTATTTACGTGGAAGGGTTTAGATTTAACAGCCTCGTTGTCTCAATTTTAAAATAATAAGCTATTCACAAAATTTCGGTCGGTGTGGGACACTTTCTTTTGTCTAGCCAACATCCGCGAGGATAGGAACACGGTTCACAAAATTCTGATGCCACTTATCAGTTTCATTCCAGTTTTGTATCTTTTATGAATAGCATGGGTCAAAATATAATTTGCATATTACAAAAAAAATTGTTAAATCGTTATTTTTCGAAGCAAGCGGGAATGAAAAATATCAAATTGATTATAAAAGGCTTTTTTCTTGATAATGTGTTCTAAAATGTTAATACAATATATTTTCGTTATAATTATTTTAAAATTTTTAAACATATTTTTAGAATATTTGTTCTTGCCGTCGGAACACAACTGAATTTGAAATTCAGGAATTTTTTGTCTTTTTAAAAGAGATAAATCTAAGTACGAAAATTAATTCCTTATTTAGATCTTAACGCTACTTACAAAAATTGTTACTACAAAACACAAGCTGTTCAAAATTTACTTAAAAATAATCGAGACTTCAAATTTTGTTGTATTCAATTTATTATTAATTTCTATTCAAAATTTAATTCATGTATCTAAATAAACCATAAAAAAAATGTAATTAATATAAATTATAAACCCACCTAAGAAAAATATTGTTGACAGGACAATTTCTAAATATTTAATATTATTTTTGAATATAATAAAAAATTATTCACATAAAAACTACTGTTTTAAAACAGCCTAAACATGTTATATTTTATTTAAAATAAATTAATATTTTCTAAAATTAAGACATTAATAATTATTATAATTTCTGTTTAGGAAATTATTTTTTTGTTCTCATAATTGTTTTAGTAAATATTGTTTGTCCGATTATCAAAGTTTTTTTCACTTTCGAAAGAACTGTTACGCATAGGAAGTTGAATTTTTTTATCAGCAGATAGGTCATAGACCTCACGCACATTTATACCGGAAAGAGTCTCCAATATTACACTTTGAAAAATTCAGAAATACTCGGAAAAACGGACTCAATCAAGTCAATCTAAATTCTTCTTATTAAAATTAATTAGGGATGTAGCACACCTGTTGGTTTACCAGTGCTTTTCCCTTAAACAGGCTGCACAAATTTCTGATTTTAAAATCATAAATATTTTTAAATGTTAGCAATATAAATTATAATTCCGACAAAGTTTTGCCCTTGCTAATACTGCGCCAGAAATTATTCTACTAATGAAATAAAAGCAAGTTGAATGTAATTTCAACATGATTTAATTTTATATTAAATAATGTAATTTTTTAATTTACCAGGCAGAAATTCGGTTACATTACTAGCATACTTTCGTGCAATAAAGTTCTAATAAAATTCGCGAGGATGTTTTAAGCTTAAGATATTTGTAAAATTTCGTATTATATACTTTGATATATTTTATTCAGATTTATTTATTTCTTTTTTTTTATTCAGTTTGGTTGATAAAAAGGTCTCTTGCGAAACAATTTTCCTGCTTTTTCTCTTGTAGACCAAATAATTAATTTTAAAATACAATTTCATCAAATTAAACTACTTTTTCAAAAACAAACATGTAATATTTTTTTTAAATAAATTATTATTATCTAAAATTAAGACATTAATAATAATTATATCTATTTCTAACAAAAATGGTTTATATTTTTTCCCATTTTAACATTTTGAATTTTGACTGACAGATGATTAATGAAAGTTAACTTGTTGAAATGGTATCTCATATTTTTTAAAAACTATTGTGGTTGGCTCTACAATCTACAATGTACATGTCAGAGGCTGTTACAAGCTGACTCGACATCCGTCCGTCGGCAGAATTAAATAAATACAACACGCTAGAGTATTAATGATGGCTGTATGTTCTATTAACTGGGATGGGTCTAATCTATTATTAAAAACAGTTTTTATTTACCAAATGTTAACGAAAAATTAATATTTTTGGTAAAAGCTAAGTTGTTTTTTTTTTTCGTTTTTAGGTCTTAATTTTGTTTAAAACAGTTGGTTAATGTATTAAAAAGGTAATTTTTTAAGTGGTTTTATATAATTTACAACTTAATTTATTTTTTTTAAATAATTTTTAGGTCAAATTAATTTGATTTTTAAGAGATTTTGGATAGATTAAAATCTTGGCTTGATTTTTAATTATATTGTATTCGCTTTCTGTTTTCCTGCGATTAAAATAATTGGGTTATATGCTTCACACAATAAAATTTATAAAACGTAAAACTTAGGTAAATATGATCTTTAGTCGCCAAACCAAAAGCTAACTAAATAAACAATAATGTGTTTTCATTAATCGATTCTAGTTCATAATACAGTAGAGCCTCGATAATTGGAACATTCGATATTCGCAAACGTCCAGTAATTGAAACATTTTTCGCCCACCTACAGACCAATGTTTAATATGCCTACGTTTGAAGTCATTTATTACTACTGTGCCCAAAAAATAAGGTGACATTGTATTTATTTTGAAAATTCTTTATTTCTTCTTCCAAATCAATTTCAGCCCCTTTAAAATAAACCCCACCCGATGCAATGCACTTATGCCAACGGTTTTTCAATCTTCGAAATACTGGCTGTAGTCACTTTCCGGGATTGCCTTCAGTTCCGTCTTGAATCTCCTCTATCGCATCAAAACGGTGTCCCCGGAGCTTTTTTTTGAGCTCGCTGAACAGCCAGAAGTCGCACGGCGCCGGATCAGGTGAATACGGTGGTTGCGGAACGATATGAGTTGAGTTTTTGACGAAATGATCACGAATTATGAGTGCAGTATGGGATGGTGCATTATCGTGATGTAAAAACCATGCCTTTCCACAATTCCGGCCTTTCTAGGCGGATAGCATTACGCAAATGACGCATAACGTTCAAATAATATTCTTTGTTGGCTGTTTGGCCGAGCGGAAGGAATTCATAATGCACAATAAACGCGCACAGTTTAAATTCAAATGTCATCTATTTTTTTTGTACACAGTATGTATATTATAGATTATATATCACTATATAATAAATACTCAATATAACAGATTAATTTCCCAAGTATATACCATAGTCCGATATAATATTGTAAACAATTTTGTAATGTATGAAATTGTACAAACGAGAAACATGAGTATTTTAAAAGCGATCGGATCGTGGAACGTTCTGAGCGACGATTTGAATATAAATACATATAGATATATATACACATATTATAACTATATAGGTTTTGAAACATTTAGTTTGATCATTTACAGTAAAATGCTTTTGGGCATTTCACACCGGTATAATAGATAAAATGTGGAGGTCCATAACTCTTTCGTATGTCACCACGCGGTGTTCTGATCGGCGTTATAGATATCTATTATATTATACATATATTTACTATATATGGTAGGAGAAGGTGTAGTGCCATGAATCAAAATTTACATTTGTGTGATTCGTTTAGTTATGCATTCAACTATCAGAATGGAAATTTTTCCTGTTTACAGCACTGTTTTTTCGAGAATTTAAATATTAAACAACTATCATTAAAGTCTTTGAACCATGGTACGACAGCATAATGCACCATGTAATTGACCCATTGAAAATCCTCCACGTTTCTCTTAGAGATATCCATCTCCCAGCGTGTTCAAAAACGTTCCAAATGGTATTTTAAATGACTCAGAGCGAAGGAGACTCCTCGTCTCACCTATTTCGTTTGCATGTAGTTGTATAAATCCATTAAACACAATAACAGTTGTAAAATTTTAAGAATAGTAGGTACATCATGTTGTTAGATTCAAGGTACATCACTTTACATATTTAAAACTTGACCGCAATAGATAATAAGTAGAATGAATTTCGTTTTACTTTTCGCAAAAAATTTTATTTTCTGGTTGATTCCAAAACCACATTGTCAAGTCTTCAGCCAACCTGCATTCTTGCAAAACACGCTTCTTTAATACAAATACCGTCCAGTAAATATCAACAGTTTCTACTGAATGCTTCAGAGTGTTTGACTCTAGGTATTACATCTTACCCTAAAAAATACGATATAGTAAACTTTGTAGCTTCGTAGTAACGTAGAGAGTAGCGAACGTTTTAGCTGCGATCGTCACCAGCGAACGCTTAAAATATATAGTAACGAACCAAAACAGGACAATATAACATAACCGCTATGTTTATAAGTGTGTGTACTGTATCCAATGCATGCAAGAGACGAGGTTTCAACTCCCATTAAATGATATATTTTGTTTTGGTTTTTGATATGATGGTATTTATATTTTGGTCTGTACTCAAAAATTGAGAACCTATTTCTTATCAGGAATTTTAGAATTATCCAAATTAGCTAGACTCTCACGTTTATTGAGATAGATTTCATGCTTCTTTCTGTTCTTACCGCATTGTTTTCTTAACTTACCGTTTTCTAAGAATTTCGTTTAGAATGCTGTAGAAAATTGTAGACTAAACGCCAAATGGATGTGATTTCTTCGTTTTTTCAAAAGGTTAAGAAAATTTAAAAAAAATTTGTAAAAATTTCTGTCTCCAATTTCTATAAAATTCTATAACGATATGAGGTAATTTTAACCCAAAAAATACAAAAATTAGGTTTATTTGGCGAATGGTTGCATGGTTTCTGATATATTGTTCGAAATCAAATATGAAAATTTTATTTTATATCCGTACAGGCTGGAGTGCTTTACATGTTCAAGTGTTTTCCAAAAAATTAACTCACTGAAAGAACCAATTTAGTGACCTTTCGAATCATATATTTCGTATTCTGTTTTCATTCTTAATAGATTATTGTTATTTCACTTTTCATACACATATATTCGATACGTATGATGCATGAATTTACGATTATCGATAAACACCAAAAAATAATAAATACCTTTTTTTCGTCGTAAATTTATGGATTTTTTTTTAAACCCAAAAGTTTTATCATTTTTGAATATAAATATTGAAATAAGCTGCCAAATATATCCATAACTATAGTAAACAGAATTGGGATTAAAATACGTGATAGGAAAATAATTTATTCTCAAACGTCAAGCATTTGGAAAGATATTATTTGCGAACAGTTAGTAAAGGTTGTTTAAAGTTTACTAAAACTGTACGCTAAACAGATATTTCTGTGCACTTTTAATGGTAGCAAATGTTGTATTTTTTAACCGACTTCAAACAAAAAAAGAGGAGGTTATCAATCCGACTGTATTGTTTTTTATGTGTGTTACCTCAGAACTTGACATCTATTTGAAAGCTGGTGCTTCCCGTGTGGTCCCATTTCATTTTGGTCCAGTTCTGACAACGGCATCCATGAGAAAACCATAAAAGTCTTAAATTTGCATTAAGTGTGCACGACAAGAGGACGAATAACTCAATATCACGCCAACCGATTTCGATGATTCTTTTTTAGTAACAAATTAGTTAGTGTACTTCAGATTCACTAAAAATTACAAAATAAATAAGACTTTTTGCAAAAAAAAAACCGACTTCAAAAGAAAAACTTTTGCAAAACAAATTAATATGCACTAAAAAGTAAAAAAATAACGGTAATATAATGTAGTTAAAATTATTGTTATTTTTGGAGTCGATGTTAGCCAAGGAAACAACTCTGACAGAACAGTTTGCTATATTTCTTTGGCTGACACCGACTCCAAAAATAACAATAATTTTAACTACATTATATTATAGTTATTTTTTTACTTTTTAGTGCATATTAATTTGTTTTGGAAAAGTTTTCCTTTTAAAGTCGGTTTTCTTTTTGTTAAAAGTTTTTTTTTACCAGTGTAAATTGAATTGCAAAAAGTTTTTTTTTTTAAATCGTAAGATTTGTTTTTGAACTAAAAAAGTATTTTAAGTTATTATTTTTTCTTCTTACAAAAACACCTAACTGTCTACAGGCCACAAACTCATATTGACCAACTCTGCCAAAAAAAATTTAACAAACAAAAAAATCAACTTTCTAATTTTTTATAATAAATAAAGGTATGCGTTTATTACATTTTTAACAGAGAAAAACATACTAAAAGAATTTGTTGAACAACAAAAAAACTTGAAAATAAAATTATTATCAGATCCAAACAAAATTGGACTAAACAATGGATAGAGAATGTTTTAGTTCCAGCTAAGCAGATGACACATTCCTTCCGTATACGATTCTCCACATAAATTGGGTCTTTATTATTTTTATGGAACGAAAGAAAAAAAACTTTCACTTTTTTCACAATAAAGTCTCCTCAATATTTGACCAGGGTTTTTAAATACAATCATAATTATTTATAAACCAGTTTAAAGGTTTTTTTTTGTGAATCTTCAAAGAATTTTAAATGGAATTTTGAATAGACTTGCAATCATCATCAATAAAATATTTTGCTGTATTGCAAAAAAATAATTCGATAAAATATTTTTAAGTTGCGTATCGAAAAAATATTTCGTGTATTGTATTTAAATTTTTTGATTCTTGATACAACAGATGGAACTTGTTTTTTGAACTTGTTTATTTCTGTATGAAATATTAAAATAAAATAATTAGGCCAAGTAAGGTTAAGAATTTATTAAAAATTTATTAGGTTTCAATTAATATTATCGACAATTATATAAGAATGAAGTTTAGTTGACTTCTAGTCGAGACAAAGCCTTTTTATACCATGCATATATGTAATATGCAAGGTATACTTAGTTTAGTCCCAAGTTTTTATACCATGCATATATATGTAAAATGCAAGGTATACTCCCAAGTTTGTAACGCTTAAAAATATTGATGCTACGCAAAAAATTTTTGTTTCGGTGTTCATAAAATCAGCTAATTAATCCATTTTCGCTTGTCCGTCCGTCCGTCTGTCAACTCGATAACTCAAAAACGAAAAACGATATCAAGCTGAAATTTTTACAGCGTACTCAAAGCGGACAAAAAACCATGGTTCCATAGGACCCATTTTGTAAACTGTTACAGATAGAACAAAAGTTTAAAAGTAAAAAATATTCCTTTATAAAAAAATTACCAACTTTTGTTTGAAACAAACATCCGTGAGGGTGCAAATTAGGCGTAAATTGTATAGTATGTATTATATGGGAATATCAGTAATGTATGTGTAACATGTATGTATGTATAATGTGATAGAGTAATCAACACTGTCTATGCATGGTATTTCAACAATTAACTCAGTCAACTGTTTGTTTTCACTTGTAATATTTTAATTTATGTGCTTACTTTCCACTTTTCTGATACTAAATTCAAATGAAAAAGTTTCTATGCTATGATTTCGCAAAAAAAAAATTACATTTTAAAACCATTTATTTAGAGGCAAAAATATTACACGTAAGATACCTACATCAATGAATTTATAAAGGTCACAAGAAAATTTTGTTTTTGTTATGGTGTTACAATTCAATAATTTAGGAGTGGTTCAAATTTGGAAACAAACATGTTCTGAACATTTAAAAAATTGTGACATTAATAAATTAAACTGAAAACTTATGAACAGAATAATAAATTTGTTATTATTTTTATAAAAAAAAAAAATCATTTCATAACAATTTATGTTTTTTTAAGGATTAATCAATTAAAATTCTTCAATTTTTATAACTCAATTAAAATTCTGTATTAGTAAAAACAATTATATTTTCATGTGTATTTTTATATATGAAATAATTGAGTATGAAATCTTCTATATAATAAAATGTGACCTATTGACCTACACACGTTCCAGAAAATAGAATCACGTGATTCAATTTTATGGTATTTTATTGCTTTTATTTATTTATGAAAAAAATAATTTTCTTTTAAACAGGAAGCAATAACAAATTTGAATTAGAGATCTAATTATAATAAAAGTTTTACGAACTTAAATAAATTTGTATAAAAGAAATACATCGCAGGTGTTTTTCCCATGTACCATCAATTACATAGGTCTGTCTTCATTATCAGCTTAATTTTGAGAATCTGCTAGTAATCAGCATAGATTTGAAATTCGCTTTCCTTTTTACGACTTCTCTATATCAAAATTTGTTTGATTTTCTCGGAAACATCCTGAGAAAACTCTCTTCTTCCAAAGTTTATTTCACATTGTTCCAAACTTTACTGGACAAAAAGTTCGAATTAAAAACTTTTAAATCAAAAAGTAATCGAAGCCATGAAAAACTAGGTCCTTTTTTTTAAATCTTATGATTTTAATTAAACGACAAGAGTAATATAATTTTATTATGTTTATACCTACTAGATTACCCAACTTTTAAATCTTTAACAAAAGCACTATTTTTTTTTCGAGTTAACAAGATTGTTTGTATCGGCTCATCCCATATGATTTTGTTGCCAACTCTTATTTTAAACCGATTTCCTTGCACCTCCACCATTGAGTTATTAAAAGTAAAAATTTCTAAAAATAATCTTCTTGAACTTTGAACCACGTTTGTAAAGAAATTGTTAATAGGGATGTTTCGTTGGTGGAAGATATGAAAAACTTATTCAATTTGTTAAAGTAAACATTTGAACAAACCCGATTTTCGAAACAACTCACAAATATTGACATTCTAATATTTATTGATACATCTTCATTGCTATGTTACACTTTTAATCATAAAAAATATGATTATAATAGGAAGCCATATTGATGACATATGATAAATTGTGGAAGCCATAATGCATTTATTTATGTGACTCACCCTATCAAACTCCACCCCTGGCGTCCATCAAATTGACATAAAACCTTCCCTCTTATAAAACATTGCTCCTCCTAAAACTGTAACAGCTAGTATATAGAACATTTGTGTATGTCGATGACAAAAGAAGAAATATTAATACCAACATCAACAAAAAAAAATACAAAAAAAAAACAAACGAATATTTATGTCATAAACTATTTAACATACTTTGACTGCCATCTATTAGATATTTGCTAGATTTCTTGTTGACCTTTTGCCTGTTGCGTTTCTGTATATTATATAGCCGCACTAAATAGTTTATGGTTTCACACCTAGAGGGTACACACATAACTTACACACACACACACACACACATAACACATATATGCAAGTTATTTATTGCTCTTACTATGCTTAGTTTTATACAAATAGTTTCTTACCTCATCAGATTAGCATAAAGTAGCTAAATCCGGTATATTTTGCATACTTGTAGTATAAATTTTTATTAACTTCAAGAGGCCCGGCAAAACTTTTAATTGTCCTCCCACACAGAAAGTAAATGAATTAAGAAATGAGAATATGAATTACAAATACAAAATTCGATATGCCTGACAGGCAAAAGAGGGCTGTTGTCGACATCCTCAAAATTGCAACAGACATCTTATATCAAATGTAAAATGGTGAAAAATGATTTCCTCTTTGTAGACGTTTAATGATCAATGATAATTAACCTCGCTAACGAAGTTTTCTCGGTAATCGAGGCTTGATTTTATTATGAAATTTTAAAATGAAAAGGTTTATAAAACTATTAACACTGGAGATATTGTTTCGTCATGTATGTTGTATAAACTTAAGGCATTGCTCGATTAATTGTTAATTTATGCATAAAAGTTTGAATCATGTTTGTGTATTTATTTTTTTTTTTTGGGAGGAAGCATTAAAATATTTGTGGTAGGATGTGATATTGATTTGCATAACGATTAAACGTAATTCCAATATTGCAATACGTTTTTGTCATTTTAAAATCGTTGAATTGATGAAAATATTTTGTCATATCGAATTATAATCGTGACCTAAACAATAACAAAATAGCAAGACGCCGTTCTGATGTTGTTCGAATTCCATTGCTTTCATTTAATGGGACCAATTTTCTCTTTTATTCGTTTTCTTCATTTGAGCCGAAAAGAAACCTTCTCTGCGTTTACAGTAGTTTTCCCAACAGGGAAAAATCTTTTCAAATGAGTAGCAGTACACGACTAAAGACGTTAATTGCAGGATTAATTTTTATTCTTGTTCTTGTAATATTCACTAATTTTTGGAACGACTGAACACTCCGATGTTTTTGGAACGACTGAACTTTTTAATGTTTTTCAAATCAAGACATAGTATAAAACAAAGTGGCTTCAATCCCTCTATCTGTCCTTAATCACAATGTATGCTTGCTGATCTTTTAAACTACGCAACGGATGATGCGGTTTTTTCTAAAAGATGGAGTGATTCTAGAGGAAGGTTTTTATGTATAATACATGTATAATATTGTAGATTAAGGTGTTGAAATAAGGGTTGAAAAGGATGCGCTTCAAAAACTGAAAAAGTTGTTAATCGATTTAAGCTCAAATATTAATAAGATATATAACCAGCTTCAAGGATTATTTTGATCTATTTTTAACATTTGAGGGGTGGAAAAGTGGAGCAAGAAAGTGGTAATGAATCGAATATTTTCAAATATACTCAAGTGGGGTATCAAATAAAAGAGCATGACGGGTACATTACAAAACTGTAACCCCGACTCCAGGGGGTTCACAGCTAGTTTGATTTATTTTTTACTTTTTAATTCAATTATAGCTCGTTCCTTAAAAAGTATTTTTTGTTTAAATTGACAATACAAAGATGGAATACATTTCTGTCAGGTTGTTTTCTTTTTTAAATACTTTGATAAAATAATTAAAATTTAAAAGACAAGTGAAATGGAATTGAAATACTACTATAATTGTTTTTAATAGTTATATAAAATATCTACCGCCATTTATTAGCAAATCGAACTGAACTCTTCACATCATTCATTGATTGTGAATCTTGTGTATAATATGTAAATAATGGTGCATCGCGTCACATCAGCAACACAACATACTTCAACACACAATTGATTTTGTCATTAAATAAACATTCAAATTAAAACAATTAACCATTAACCTCATTTGTTTGGTTGTGATTCGTGATTGGATGATAAAGACTAGATTCCAATGTTTGTTCTGTTGTTTGAATTTATGTGTACAATACAAAAGTTTATATGTAGTTTCATTCTAATTTTGTATAGGATGTGAATGAAATCATTGGGATCTATCGTTCAACGATGTCCAATATCCTGGTAGTGTGTATGCATCAATTATCTGGAGCAACTATTATCATACTATTATTAAAATACGCCAAAAACATTGGCAATTCTCCGAAAAATACAGACTTCCGAAATATTTTGATTGCCTCTGATTTCTTTTATTCAAAATAAATATAGTTTTAATAAAAAAAATTCAGAATTGTGTTTTCGACGATAATATCCATTTTGACCATCTTTGTGTTCATTTTGACTAGTTTCGGTGCCTGTAAGAACATAAAGGTGTGCCTCGCATAACTCAAAAACCATTAGCTGTAGATTGTTGAAATTTTTGACTATTGTAACGTCAAGTTTCAACCTAATCGGTTGTACTGTATAGTACGCAGCGCATCAAGAAAAAAATCACATAGATTCAATGATAATGCTATGGAAGTCGCCAGGATTACATTCAGGAGGGGGGTGCATTGAATTCAGGGTATTTATTGTATGTTTAATTAATGATGAGACATGAATTTTGTCGTACGAGACTGAGGTGGTACAGAGTAGAGAAGGGCAACGAGTTTTTAATCTTTTTCTATGCATTTTCCTTCAAAGCAAGTAGTGCATGTGCACCTCCCGACCACCCTCCTCTAATTCTATATTTCGAGCTTAATTGAATTGTTTTGGTTGAGAGTTAGCGCAAGGTTTAATAACACACCCTGTAAAAGCACTCGATTGCTATGTCTATGACCCTATACTGTTGTATTCTCTAGCAATATAATGTTGTCAAGTCCATACAATATATATATTTAATTGTTTGACGACAGTTTAATTACGGATTACAATTTGATATTCTAGATCATTCGAAACATTATATATTCTACATTTCATTATTCAAGTATTTTTGGTACTTGCAACTTCATTGCTATAGACAGAAAACTTGATAAATATAATATTTCTTCGTCAACGTGATTATATTCGAATCCATTCTAAAATCAATTCTAGAATCAATCAATTTTTCAATCCATTTTCTTCACAATCTAGAAAAACTTATTACTATCTGTTATTTTTTTACATTTTTTGGTACAACAATCATGCTCACATACTTGAAAAAATTCGATAATATTTTGAACCCCTGAAAGATTATCATTAAAGATGCAAAGTAATTTAAGCAAAGTAGTTTTGCAAAGTTAAGGAAGTAAAATTATGATAAAATATTCAAAATTAATTGTCACATACTATAATAATAATAATTGAACCCTACATGTTTAGACAATCTACATGAAAATTGTGATAGCTATATTGCCTATATAGATACAATTGAAGGGAAATAATATTATAAGTGTATGCCTGTGAATATGGATCTACCCATTCAAATAGAGACACAAATATTCAGATGAAGGAATATTATTTCAATAAATTATATGGCACTTGTTGAACAGAGATAATCTTATTGTACTATATTGAGTGATCTTTTATTATTATTTATGTATATATTCACAAATCATAATATCGGTTAAGTATGAAGATATACATAAAATGATTCATTAAATGTTATAGAAGGAGTTTATCAAGAATGCATTATTTTAAAGATTATACTGCGTTCCTTTAAAAAAAAAGCATTATTAGTAATCTAAGAAAAAAACGCATCTTCGTCTTCCCAGCAATCCCAAAATTTTTACCATCCAAAAAATTTCCGCATAACACCCACCGATCAGGCTTCAAAGAAGGTCAGATTTTTTCAAAATTCCCTCGAAAACAAATCCCATATCAATACGAAAAACATAAAAGACTCCTCTTTTAATCATCTACCTGATTGTTGGTGTTTAGAAATTCGAGCTAATTGAGTGGCAATTTGCTAACTCATTTAATATCTTTTTTGTGTTCCTTATGAAAACCAAAACACTTTGATGGCAAGACTAAAGTTGCCGAAATGTCGAAAAAAGCATTATTTTACTAAAATTTACCATATTTTCTCATCTGAAATTTCATACCTCAAAATGTTATAAAATTATTGGAAGAAAAGATTAGTATATTACATCACATATAAAAAGTGATTCCACAGGTTTTGTTTTATTACACTGTACTCTGAAAATGCCTATTAATATATTTCAAAAAGTATTGTTTACAGTAAAACCTACTAAAAATCATGAAGAGAGAACTTTTGTCTCAAAATCGATCCCAAAGATAATGCTGATAACATTTGACTTTCGATGAAATATCTTTTTCGATTTTGAATAAAACTTTGCAATGCTTATTGCATAAGTGATATAACGGTTGTCTAGCAACACAGAAGGACGAATCTAGATCACGAATTATAAATAGTATGGTTTTAACCATTCTTTCCACTTTTACATGATTTCAAAAATATGGGATCAATTTTCGATATAACAAAAACGGAATGCTTGGCCATAAACAATACAAACAATTTCCATACACATAGTTTTCGCTGTGATGTCTGAGAGCATACTACAATTGTAGTATCAAGCTAACATAATATTGTTTAAATTTGCATACATAATAATAGTTATACATATCTATATATATAGAACAAACCAACAACTGTGATCAGACCTATGGGAAATCATTTCCCAAGTCCCATATGACATTTGTATTCTGTATTTTACCTATACAACACCAGCTAGCTCTCTCTGAACTGAATATAAACCATTGAAATGAATAAAACGTCACAAACTTGACATTACATACCAAGAGAAATAAACTCCTTCTTGTTCCTCTATATGGTTTCTATGTGTCCTGGTTCCTGGTGTGTGTGTGATAATTCTATTTCTTGTCTATGTCAAAATTTCTAAAACTGTATTATTATGGAGAGAACCTCTTTAACTAGAAAATTATTGAAATTTGTACAGAGAGGTTCTGGAATATTTTACAATAACCTTGTTAATTCAGTTTTTTTTTTTTTTAAATCAAGGAGATATGCAAGGACTTTATAAATACATTTTTTTTATTAAAAAGTTTCCAAAAATCACTAAAGGTCATCGGGCTTTTATTATTATTTTATCGTTCAAAGTTGGCTGAAAATATGATGAATCATATGGGTGATTATCCTTTTCTATTGGATATTTAGACAATCTTGTAGTTTATAATAATACCATAAAAATATAAGGTTGCCGATATTATTACAAAATTTTAATTTAATTATGAGTTCATCGAAGATTCATCATTTGATGAACAGAAACGACTATAGTTAGAGTATTGATGATTGAAGAGCGATATCTATATTATCAAATTTATAAGCAGTACTTGCACACAATATATTATATATTTTTGTAGTTGCGTGGTATTGTTAAGCTCATTTATTAATTATATGTTCTAAGATAGTGTTCACTCCCTACTTCTCTTTTCATATTTAGTCAGCTAAGTATTTTCACGAATCACGAGTCACGAATAACTTGTGCTTTTTTAAAGTGAAGGCATATTTTGGTGGTGAAAACAATCAATTCCTAATATTTTGCTTTTAGCATACACTGAGCAGAATAAACTTCAAATTCTTTACTACCTAAATTTCAAACGATTACTTCTGTTTAAAGTTTTAAATTAAAAACGACCTTTAACTTATCACTCAAAAAGAATTCGACTGTATCACCCTTATTAATCTTTTAAGTTTTTATGGTACATCTTAGCAAAGATCTAAATCATTTTAACAAACAGTTTCAATATTAAATAATAGATGTCAGTGAATAATTTTAATTAATTTATTCACAAAACTACACTGGTTCGATCATGATTATTTTTAGAGGGTCATCGCAACAGCAAGTCAACCAACATGAGTCAGTAGTCAATACAAATACATTAAAACATAGAAACCATTGGTTTATTTTAACTAGAAATTTCTAATATAGGAATCATTATAATGGAATTGAAATAACTGTTCAGTAATGGGACATGATGAAAACAATACATCAAACTGATGTCGCCATGGGATGAATATGCGGTAGAATCAATACAAATGAACGAGTTTCTAACATCCTCTCGAAATGAACGTTTCGAATATAGAATACATATACACAATATATTATTATATAGCAACATACAACAGCCAAGCCAAGCCGGTCACATACATTGTTCAGATAAAATAAACGGATGAAATGGTTTGGGCATGTTCGAAATACATAGTACATATTTTACATAGTCGATTTTTTCCATATATGCAACTATTCAAATTACAATTGCATCTCTTTGTTAGATTGTATAAGAACCTTTTAAAAGAACTAAATACATAGAACAAAGCCAAAATTTCAACAGTCTGAAAACACTTGAAATTTTTGATTAAAAGTGTATAATTGAAAAAGAATTCAAAATTTTAAAAAATTGCAACGTAAAACATCAAGCGCTCCAACCTTTTCATCAAGTTGTCATAGCCTTACTAGAATAATGTTGCAAAAAGGCAACCCTTGTCTTAAAACTATTTCCTTTCGAGTTCTCCTAATGTCAAAATAGTGCAAATTTTAATTTCAATTTTCTGATATTAAATTATTTCGATAGAAAATAATCAACCAAAACAAGTTAGCTTACAACCTTGTTATGTTTGAGCCCACAAAATATTAATGGCTTTCGAATTAGTTAACTTCGGAAAAACCCTATTGCCTATTGAATACTCTTCAAACTCTAAAAATCTTTTGACAAAAGTCGTGAAATTTTCCGAAATCTTATTCTATTAATTTACTTGAAGTTTCTGAATAAAACATAAAATCAATAGAACTGATTAAAATTTATCAAAGTTTATAATACTAAATGTCTAAATATCTGGATTTTGGATGTTTATCTATCGATTACAACCAATATTTGGCAATATTGTACGAAATTAGTATGTAGTGGATTATTGAAAAATTTGATTTTAGGGAAATTGTAAAAATGTTTATTTACATTCATTTTGAACTAAGAACTTCAAATTTAATAATGATCAAATTTAAAAGATTTTTATTTTTATTTTAAAGTATTTCTTAAGAAAATCGACTATAATTGAATATATTGATGTTCAGAGTTGGTGAGCGTATTTTGTATGGATAAAATGTTTCTGGGTGACGGGTGGTGACAAAACAACCCCCCATTCAATGAATGGTGGTGAATAGTATGCGAATGGAATTTTAATCGACATTACACATCGAATCTGTGAACAATTGTTTTTTTTTTTTTTTTTTGTATTGTGTATACTACTTATATATACATTCGATAAAAGGGCATATTGTTTATATAAATTTTGTTGTTATTCCAAATGTTCGAACTACTGTTTTTTTTTTTCGACAGTTAAATTCATGTTAAAAAATAATTATTTTTTGATTTTTTTTTTTTTTTTGGTACACCACTGGGTTTTTGTATTCAACACAACGTACTCATTTCTCAAACCATTTTTTGTTGTACTACCTTATCGGCACAAGAATATAACTACATGTATGATTCAAGGTTGAGTGGACAGAGATCGCTACTTGTCATTTAAATTACCACCCTGCGTTTTTTTTAAACAGGATTACATTATGAAATTTAATCTTTGTTACATGCAAACACAAGAGTGCTTTTTACTGTTACAATTAAAAACAGTAACCCTTTTTTTGTATGTGTCATGTATATACTAAATCCCTAAAATTAGGGGTGAAAATTCAGTTATTATTTAGAGTAAAAGATTATACTTCTATTAAAACTTATTAAAAATTCATGAAAGGCAATTCTTCATTTTATTTTCTGTATAATGATTATTTGTTATGGTAATTTTTTCGTACTCAAAAATGGCGTTAGATAAACAAAATAATTTCAATTCGAATGCTGGATAATAATCAATTTTTCAAACAAAGAATTTTTGTAGTAATAATGAAGTTTAATTTTGAAGAAGGGTATTTTGTATATGTGTATATATTTTAATTTAATCAGGAATTTTTACCTTAGGGGAATTTTCTGTGTATGTAAAACTTATGTAATAATAAATGATATAACCCTTAATTTTTTGTTACCCAATATAATTGTCAACGGTGATATTACTTTTATCATGTGTTAACAACAATTTTTTTTAATATGGGTTAGAAACAAAAAGGACCATCATTTATTATTATTAAAAAATTTTTTTTAGAAGATTTTTTTGAAGATATTTAGTTTTGAAATGCTTAGGTACTGTTAATATTAGGGAGAGGCTACATAGATAGTTTTCTCAAGAAGCCTACTCAACTATGCAAAAGATTTCCCTATTTCTTCCTCCGTGTGTTGGTCGAAGTAAAAAAAAGTTTTAATTTGAATATTTCGTCTTATACCTTAAAAGGCTGTAAAATGAAAGAACAGCAATTCTCTTAAGAAGGGATAAACGTCTGACTAGTGCCATTCTGATCCATACTTCAGGCTTTAAGATATCAAGCGTGCATCTCTTAATAATCTGATGTCATCAATATGATCAATTATTCTTTGTCAGCTACTCTATCTTTAAAGTTGTTTAGCCAAGGTGTTTCTCGGCTCTTTAAAGTGTAAAGAGAGATGCAATCTTATTTTGTAAAATAATTTATATCTGAAGTAATTTAGAGCCAAATAGGTTAAAAATAGTCAATTTGCAGTACTGTTTGTAGTCAAAACAAAAAAGTCCCCGAACATCCTGCTTACTCTGTCATTTGAATGTTTACGTTCTACATGGAAAAGGGGGAATAATTTTGTATTTACGAAACGAAAAAAGAAATCTTCTTTGAATTAAATAACGTTTTTGCAGATGTATGTTGTAATGGTATTTGAGCTGGCAACTTTCAAGAACTTATTTTAACACGGCTGAATTTCGGATATTTTTTCCATATTAAACTACGGTAGGAATGAGGTACTTCTTGAGTAGAGAGGGTTTTCGTCAAGTAACGCGTGATGCTTGTCAGTAAAATAATCAAATTTCTGTCGGAAAAATAATTATTACATTCTTTTACTATTAAACTAAATCGAATTAAAACTACGGCCACACTCAAATAATTTGAAAACCTTTATCTTTTAAATTAATGAAATAAAAGATATCTGACGCGCTATTAATAACGTCAATATTGTTTGATAAAAGGACATGAATAATTGTAATTTAAATTGATAAAAGGACATGAAAAAATATTTTTTTGTATTAGCCTTTTTCCTGTGAAGACTAAAAAAAGATCTGCTAGATGGCAACACTAGGGTGGTACAAATATATCCTGCCATCTAGAGGATATTTTCAATCTTCAGAGGAAAAAGGCTAATTGTCATAAAATGATTTTGAAATCAACAACTTTGGCAGCTTTTTTTGGGAATGCGAAAAAAAATTGTAAACACAATCGCTTTCAGAGATAAGGCGAACTTTAACCTTTCCTAATTTCAAAAAGAGAAGAAACGTCAAAAATCCAGTCATTTTAAAATCAAATTTGTCGTGACGTTGCCAGCGCTTGTACCATAAGATGATAAACTCCCTAAACTTGTCGTCGATACTCTTTAAAAACTCACAAACATGAAAACTAACAAACAAAAACGGACTAGCAGACAAACTGACAAACAGACAGACAATTGTCGAGACAACGATGGTATTACGTTTTATAAAATATACACTTTTAAAACTGGAAGAGGAGATTGACAAATCACATGTCAGTTGATCCCATATATACGAAGTTGTCGGTTTTCATCTATATGGCAATAAGAGGAAGACGACACTTATGTTTTTGTATTCACTGCTTACTTACTTGAAGGAGACCTCCATGGGTGGGAGTTTCTTAATTAGAATATGTCTTTTTGATTTTTTAGATTATTCACATGTATTTTTTTCTCCAAATCCATTTTTTTTATTTAAATCAATGGCTTTGAAATAATTTTTTTTTTTGTTATTTTAAGTTTTTTTGATATACTTTTTTAATGAATTATAGTAATTTACAATTAATTGTAGTCTCTGTCTCATTAAAATATTTAAATACTTAATTAAAAACCAAGGAAAAACTTTTCTACTGTCTGTATTACAAATACGAATCCAGAAAAGGATAATTCATGCTATTCCTCCTCAAACAACAAGTATTTTCAGTAATAATTTTCCTTTAGGAACACTGCATTAAACTTCCAAAAATACAATAATCTAGTATTTTTAACGATTTACCGAGTACTTTATCAAATATTTTCAGATTCGCTCCAAAATGAAAACTTTTCGCGGAGAATTTAGGGTATTATCTCAAAAACTACTTGAACAATCGTTAAATAAACTCGATTTTTTATCCTTTGGGGCATGGCTATCCTATATATAAATTTTCGTACAATTCTGATACAAACTCTTTCGTAATTTTCTCAAATTTTTTGAAGGGTAGGTAAATTAAGTAAATTTTTTTGTCTCCGATTTGGTCCCATTTATAATACAAAAATTAGGTAACTTAGATTATCAGAAAAATACGCCCATCGAAAAATAAATCTAATTTTCGTGTTTTTCAAATTTAAAAGATTGTTGCTACTGACAAGTCAAAAAAGCAGTCCGGCACCAAATTAGCAACGAATAACATACATAATAGGAGTAATTACGATTAGCTAATTCATACTGATGATGACTACTTAGTAGTTGAAATTCATACTTATATAGGTAATACAAAAACTGATATAGGAAATTGGAGCCAAAACTGAAATTTTATTTCGAAATATCCTAAAGACCTCATTTATTTTTCGATAATATTTATATATTTTGAAATGTCCGTGTTCATTTGCAAATTTTTATTTTTTACAAACGTTAACGCGTTTCATCTAAATTACTTAGTGGAAATTTTTATTTTTATAAATAATTTTATTAGATTTTAATCAGAGAAGGTATATTATAATAAACTTACGCTTTTGGGCCTAATTAAGCTTACCTAGGTAATTCATTCAGATTTCAATGTTAATCTAAAAATAATAATTCATATTATCAAAAAGAAAATATGATGTATGCATAACAAAATATAATTTTTCAAACAAAAAACAATGTGAATTGAATCAAAAAAATACTTTATCAAAAATATAATTTCGTGTAAATAGAATTACTTTTTAACGAGGTGTTCGCGTGCGTACATTATAAATACGCATAACTTATACATGATGTTACCAAAAACATAAAGAAATAAAAACTATGGTTGTATATGTTTTGTTTTGTTTTGTTTTTTTTTTTTTTTGTTCAAATTTCTCTTTAAAAATATTTTTTTTATATTTTTGTTAAAAATATAAAAACATTTGAAAAAATTAGACACAAATTTACCTCTAATTTAGGTATTTTATATTTCATAGCTAAATATTTTGGAAGATAATTTTAAGAAAACACGATGAATTTAAGTATAGTAACAGGTAAAAAATGTGTGGCAAAAATTATTATTAACCCCCGACTTAAAGGAGGGATGTTATAAGTTTAACATATGTCTATTTATCTGTGTGCCTGTCTGGGTCATCGTAGCTCTTAAACTTGTATGATCCGACTTTGATTTTTAAACCTAATTTGATTGAGAGCATTCTCGCATTCTTCAGATGCGAGTTTAGTCTTCCGTATCCTATGACACCAGAAAAAGAGCTGATCTCCTAACGAACAACCAATTTGTACAAAGAAGTTATATAAAACATAGAGGCTTAAAAGCAAAAGAAACGCAATAAGTTAATTATTGACCGTTAAAAAAGAGACCAAAGAAAAGGACGCGCTATATTAATATTTTGAATTACGCGTACTTTTTTTAGGTCTCTCTATAACGATCAACCGTTGGGATGGCCACTTTACTTGAGTTTGTAGCAACAGATGTGTAACTGTACATAATACTTACACATCGTATGTAGCATACATACACAAATTATACACACACCGCTGCATAATCTGTAGACAATTTTTTCGGATATGATTTAAAATGTGTCAGTTTTTGTTAACTGGTTCATAGATTTAGTTCCAACTTTGATAGCGAATATCATTTTCAATTGATTATCTTCTTAAAGGGGCGGTTATTCTCATAACTTTTATTTTACTCAAAACAAGTGGGGTTTCGGACATTCTACCTTAAAATAATTACTAAAAATCCATATTATTTGTCACATAATATAATTGAAGTAAAAAAAATAATTATTTTTAGTTTAAAAAATCGTATTATTATTATTTTTTTTAAATAAGTTCGTCTTGTATTTATCAATGTCAATGAATTGTTTTGTAATTAATTTTAATTAACGTATATAATAATATAATATACAAATATATTTTCTTTACAGAATGTTTCAGGAAGAATGGCGAATAGTTTAGGTTCATATTCATAGGTGAAAATAAACATTAAAGTTCTTAGTGTTCCAACAATACAGGGTTGGTTTTATTTCTATAACACTTGAGAATATGACCAATGTTAATAGGAACTTGTAAATTAAATAATGCACGTCTTCTATTCTTAAGCATCCCAAGAATAAAAACAACTCCTTTTTTTGAAACGCTTGAGAAATGAACTTTGATAGCAACTTTTATGTTTATTTGATATCCCTGTATCTATATGTACCCAAAATACTTAGTAGTGCTCTTGTTACACTCTGTAGGAATTTACAATTGATATTATTTATTTATTTTATATTTTTTAAATTAAATATTTTTTAACCATTATTTTGCATCGTTAAATTGAATAATATTCTTGATAAGAAATACATACAAAGTGTAATAGGTTTTAGACATATTTTGCATTTATTATCAATTATTAAGAATATTCAGTTTATTTTCTTATATTAATTACTTTTATTTTTTAATTTATTTTATAATCTATTGTTTTCTAAAAATAAAAGGGAAAATTAGAGCAAACAATTGATTTAGTAATAAATAAATTTTTGCAAAAGCAAAACTATACCTTCTTCGCCCATTCCCGTTGGTTAAGTGGCACTTAAAATCATCAGTATTATCTTAGATCAATAAGACTTCAATATCAAATCGAATCATCAAAATGAGATAATAGTTTTTTTCAACAAAAAGGTTTTTTTTGCTAAACTCGCTGTAAATTTAAAAAAATTCCATTTCTGTGATAAATTTTCAAATGATGGATTAAATTACTCATTTAGATTATTTGTATGTCGTAATATATAAAGCATAAGTTAATTTCCCAAACATATCTGTCATATGAAGGTATATAATATCATATTTTATATATATGACTACCATATTTCTGTCTTTTTTTACTATCTATGTATGTCTTATATTTCTACTCTCTCGATATAATGTCAGCCATTTTGGACTATTCATTATGTCAAATAAGAAGTATCTTAAATTTATATCATACCATATATTTCATAAAAATTGATATTTCCATAGTTTTTCGAAAAACCCGGCTATATGCAGATTAATTCATTATTTTCTAATTTCTTAACGTAAATTTTGCTCTAAAAATTACTTAATATCCAAAAATTACTTTTTTTTTGCTCGAAAATATTAAAACCCGTAGAAATTTTCTTGTGATAATTATTTCGAGCTTTGAATTCTTGAGCCGTTTACTCCAATCCAGTAATTTATTTTACTGTGTTGAACGTCAACAAAAAATTTGATTTGTTTCACCCCCTTATTTCTTTTATCAAAGAAAGCATAACATAATTTTCAAATTAAGATGAGCATTTCTGTGGGCTGTATTATGCATTTTGTTAAAATATATCCCCTTAAGGACCCACAATAAAAATATTTAGCTAGATTATAAAATTATTAATTAGCTAATTAATAATTTTATAATCTAGCTAAATATTTTTATTGTGGGTCCTTAAGGGGATATATTTTAACAAAATGCATAACATAATTTAATTATTTCTAATTATAAAATCCTTATTTCAAGTAATTAAGCTTTGATTTTTTTTGTTTTCAATTTCTACAGCAATAACTAATTAAGTTTCCTGTAAAAATATTAAAATACTAACTCGACCCGTGGGGAATTGCGCAAGCTAGAGAAATATTATAAAATTGATACCAAATATCAATAGTAATTTACTTTCTTTTTATTTATAGGCAATTTCATTACAGATATGATATTCAAATTACATAATGAACTGAATGAAATGTTATAACTGTTTTCTTAAACCTGTTTTTCCCTAAGCTGTACATTATTAGAATGTTCGTCAATTTTACGTCAGTAGCGAGCACGATAAGCTTTGAAATGAGGGATAAATCATGGAATTTGCTAAAATAAAAATGTGGACAGGAAAAAACAGGCTAGATAAATAATATATAAGATTTTTTTCATAAAAACATGGGTAAACCGCAATAACTAAACCAGACATTTGCAAAAACCTATGATGTGATCCCTATTACTGAATAATGTATAAATCGTTATAAGTTATTTAAGTGGTTTTTACATAAAATTTTAATTGGCTTAAAAATGTTTTTGTCATACATACTAAGTATTCACGGTCCATCTAATGTCATAATTGTACACAGACTTTACATATGGTTTTTGAAATTTCCATGTCGTCAAGAAAGAATTGACAACATCTCTTCAAAAAATCATTTTAATGTCATCCAGAGACGAATGCATTGCATTTATAGAAAAAAAATTTACAATATTGAATTAAATCAAATGATTTATTAAGAGAAATTTTCACTGATAAAATTTGATAAAACTGTCCGAGGTCAAACTAATCGTCACATGAAAAATGTCATTCAATTAATTTTATCATCTTCTCCGCGACTATTTCTGAATTATATTAATATCTTTTGTGTCTGGGTACGATCTAATTTCTATTATATAAAAAAAAACGACCTTTTTACTAAAAATTTGTTCTTTGTTTCTTTACAGATTTTGCTACGCTGCTACAACGCTCCTGTACTACATCAATCATTTCAAGTGTTAAGCTGCTTGTGTAATTTAAATTTCAAGTGTAACAAAGTATAAAAGAAATTTTTTGTAAAACAAAGTGCAAAAAAGCGCAGTCTAATATTATAATCTTTTTTCTGTGAAAAATTTATTTAAAAAAAAATTTGTGATTCGCGAAAGTATGTTGTATTTATTTTTTGTAAAATTTAAAAAATGGCGTTCCATTTATTAAAACGTGCATTATTTAAAAAATTAAATATTTTTAAGTAATCAAAAAAATTACTTAGCTTAATCTACATAGCTTAGTGTAAATTTTTCCTATTTGAATTGTGTATTGGTTTGGCTTTATTCAAAGCCATTCCAATAAAATAAAAATTAGCAAAAATTGAGTTCAAAAGTGATTGTGAAGTTGTTGATTTTAATTTTGGACAGCCCTCGTGTGGTGGTGAAAACAACTGTGATAATAGTATGAGTTCTTATTTTGCAAATTCGTATATGCCCGATTTACGGAATGGAGGTGTCGTATCCGCGGAACATCCTCATCAACATCAGCATTATGGGGCTGCAGTGCAGGTGCCTCCACAGGGTACAACGGGTGTCCAATCCGATCCAAACTCATGTGGAGGCGATCCATCGGTTGTATTGGGTCGGCAAGGTATACCACCCCATCATTATGGGGGTCCACCAACGGGTGGCCAACCTCCACAAGGTATGCCATATCCAAGATTTCCACCATATGATCGGATGGATATTAGGAACGCCGCGTATTACCAACAACAAATGGATAACGGGGTATATCGACCGGATAGTCCGACCAATATACATATGGGCGGGAATGGCGCACCAAATGGGCATCAAACGCCGGTAGTATATGCTAGTTGTAAATTACAAGCGGCTGCCGTTGGACAAAGTGGTGTATTAGGTAGCTCGGGTAGCCCACCATTAGATGGATCTCAGGCGGCAATGGGTCATCACGGTATGACACATGACCATCAACAACATCCGCATATGAATGCACAACCGGCACACGCGCAACAGCAGCAACATCATCCGGGCGCGCAACATCCGCAAGCCGCACAACATCCACAAACTCAACAGCATATGATGTATGGGGGTGTACAGCAACATACAACGGGGGGTCCGGGCGCGAATATGCATCAAGTGAGTGCTGGACAAGGTCCACCGGGTGCACAGACACAAAGTGCTCAACAACCTCCGCCTGTAACAAATACAGCAGCATCATTACCTAGTCCGTTATATCCATGGATGCGAAGTCAATTTGGTAAGTATCTACAACAGACTGTCATTCAAATTTTTTGTTAGGTTAGATTTTTGTTCGGTACTCTACATATTTAAATTTTTCAAATAAACAGGTGACCCTACGTATTTCTTAAAAACAACACGGAAGTCTTTAAAGATCTTATCGCTAGGTGGTCTTACTTTTTCAAAAATATGAATATTTTTTCTATTTAGTTATCTTTTTCAATAGAGCAATTCCCAGCAGGTTTTCGTTTCTTACGCAACGTTGTCTAATAATAATAATATATATGCATATTATTCTATTTTTGTTGATTTTGGCTATTTCATGTCATTTTTGGTTTAAGATAATTTATTGGCTCTCCACAAAAGGAATCAATTGTAACATTTTATTTAATTCTTTATTCTAATTTTTCTTTTTAAATTCTTTTGTTTAAACATATTTACGGTTTTTTTTTTAATTTTTCAAGCGCATAAAAATATGCCTTAGAATCAATCAATTAAATCAGTAACCAAGTCCAATCAGCAGTCAAGTGTCCAAAAAAATAAATTAATTATCCATTAGATTTCTCCGTATTCGCTTCGTTTCGCATAGTTTTGCAACCCCCCCCCCCCTCACCATCAATGACATCAGGATATGAAAGCAAGACTAAGAAATAACTCATTCTGTCTAGGCTTAGTTGCGGCAACATATCGGAAGCCACATGCAAATTTACAGATAGTCTAAAATAAAATCACAGAATCCAATTCACTGTCTGGTTGGTTAAGTCTGATGACGCGTTTTGAAAATAGTTATATTTCCGAAGTAGATGTTCATGAACATAATTTTGCGGAAATAAAATGCTTCTTCTTGGCCTCTGCAATGTTATAAATTGTGGGCACCTTCGGGCATGGTGAATGTTTTAAAAAAATATGAAACTATTACGTTCCATTCACGAAAACATTTTTAGTTTCTCATAAAATTTATTTTGGAAGCTATTAATTCTTCTGCAAGTTCTATCAAGTGGTTCCGTGTAGATATTTCAAAGTTTAATTGGATTTCAAAAGTTTTTAGGAAAATTTGAAAGCAATGGAAGGCTACCAATATTTGAAGGAATTAATTCATTTCGCATGTAGCAGTAATTTTTATTCATGTTAATTTACTTTGCAAAATTTTTCGATATACTGAATTGTATCTTTTTCAAGTGCTTCTACATATAAATATGTTACTTAACTAACTGCAAAATCAATTTATTTTTAAATAAAGGACGAAAATTTTGAATAATTTGAAGGAATTTTCTCAGGACACTGCTTTTATTAAAACCAGCGATCAGTGGACCTTTCTAGAACAGTCTAAGATTCAGAATTTTAAGATAAATTTCGTACAAATCATAATTATCAATTTTTTAAATGTACCAACGTTATAGAATTTTCAAAATTTGAATACAAAAAGTAATTAATGAAGAACAAATCTAAATATTTTCTCACACACTGACTAAGCGCTCTGACATCATACAAAAAAGTCATTAATCTTTCGAAAAAAAATTATCAAAGAAAGTGTGATAATTTAAAAAAAATAACAAGAATAGAATATAAAAAAACTATGAACGAACAAATGATTGAATAGTATCTAACAAACGAATCATAAAAAAAATAATATGTCAGCCATTCTTCATTTTCAAGCGTATGTCGGCTGTAGTACGTACTGCTGTTATAATAATATCCAATAATAGGCGGCTCTATGAATGTTATACCTTAAAAAAAGTTATGGTATTATATTGTGTATATGCGTACATACATGTAACATAGATAAACTTGAAGAAGACTAAACTTTGAAGAGGACCTCCTAGTGTGCTATGTGCATTTTTTTATATTTTTTTTGAAGATAAATAATATTAACCATTCTCTCAATATAATATTGAGATGTTAAGAAATAATCATTGAATTTTGAGAATTTAATCATAATTCCAAATCATTAATCAATATTTGTATTATTTTTTTTTTCAACAAGTTTATTGATTGATGGAGGATTTTATTTTATGATAAATTTATCAAATTTATGATATCTCAGATTCTAAAGCTATAATATTTCAAATAGTTTTTTCTACAGATTATATGCTGGTGTTTAATCCACATTTACTGAAGCAATTTTAATTATTTTGGACAATATCAAATTCGCAAGAGCAGATGCAATTTCAAAATACTAAAATTGTACAAAAACAAGTGAAAATAAACAATTGACTAAGTTAATTGTTGAAATACCATGCCAGTGTTGATTACTCTTGTCACATTACACATACATACATGTCACACATATATATCTGATATTCCCATATAACACATACTTTACAATTTGCGCTCTCACGGTTGGTGTATACGAAAAAATGTTTCAAACAAAAGTTGTTTATTTTTTTATAAGGAACATTTTTTACATTTAAACTTTTGTTTTATCTCTTATGGTTTACAGGATGGGTCCTACGGACACAGACCCAATTGACCAATGTGGCTCATTTACGAACTCGATCTCACTTTTTAAGTCCTAAGCACCCCACAAAAATTTCCGCTTGATATTTTTTTTTCGTTTTTGAGTAATCGTGATGGCAGACAGACAGACAGACAACCGGAAATGGACTAATTAGGTGATTTTATGAACACCTATACCAAAGTTTTGTTCATAGTATCAATATTTTTAAGCGTTACAAACTTGGGACTAAACTTAGTATACCTTCATATAATATACATGGTATAAACAATTATGTAAAAATTGGTTAAATCTATTCTTAAATTAAATTTCACTGACTAACTTCAAATTTCTGAAACTATACTTTTAAAAATTTACATTAAAATCAATTTGTAAAATACAAAATGCTCCAACATATAATACGAATAAGTTCTACCAACATATAAAATAGTTGACTAAAGTAGGTACTACAACGATATAATTTTATTCTATGGGGATTATTTGAAATGGTCGTAAAAATGTCAAATGTTAAAACATTATTACTTACTTTACTATACTTACTAAAGGGGCTGAAAATGGTTTTATGGTGTTTTAAATTGTTCCTTACAACCATTATTATAATCTGTTTGATCTTCTTTAACGCTTTAACCGTAATAAAATTCAATGTTTTAAAACAAGTGTTTTCATTAGCTTAAAACTACCTTCGTTACGCAACGCAGTTTTTGAAATAATCTAATGAACTAATTTTAAAATAAAATGAATTTTTGTATTTAAGTTAAAGCTATTTTATTAATTTCTTTAGCCAAGTTTTTATTGTAAATTTACTGTTCTTACTTAATCAATTAAATAGAATCGATTATATGATAATTAAAAAAAAAAACCAATTTTGTAAAATACTCCCCAAATTACTCGAAAACACATTAATAAAATTTTCGGATAATGAAAAATTAACTAAAGCATACATCTGATCTTTTTTGACATAATTTTCTTTTGCTTGTTTAAAAATTTGAGCTCGTTTATATATCATAAGAACTCATGTAACATAATTTCTTTATAGCTTGCAATTTACGACTGAAATTGTTTAAAGTTTTTGTGTAGTAATTTTGCAAACTTTCACCCCAAAAATAATTTTAGTATACAATTTTTAACCTTGAACAGTTTTATTAAGGTATACTTAATAACAGTTTGGTTTTATTGGGGGTGTTTATTGTCTTTTGAAATATTTATTACGTATTTAAAAAGTCAATCCTATATGGAATATTGTTCAATTCTATTGTTACATAATATTTTCTAAATGTCAAATTTATTGCATGGTGACTATAGAATTGCATTATTTTTAATATTTAAATTTTTCGTTAGTCATTCGTTAGATTTTGCTTGTGTAACTACGGTAATACGTGAGAAGTTTTTAAGGAAAATATCGATTTTCCCGTGCGTGCTTGATTTTTGTGAACGATTTTCTAGTTTCTAGTTACAAAACTATCAGTTCGTAAGTAAAATTTTGTAACTTTTTTTTATATGTCTACCTGCTAGGAAAATTCTTAACCCCGAAAAATTTGATAAATATAATCAGTTTATATTGTGTGCTTGTCTGGGGAGGTACATTTCTGTCGCCTTCTGACTCCGCTATGGAAATAAACAAATTTAAATGTAATTGTTTTGAATGGAGAGTCGATTTTGATGAAAATCTGACCAGCCGATTTAAAGTTATTTTCTTCATTTGTTGCCAATCGGGAAATAAATCCATCTCCAGTTTGAGGTAGATTTACATTTATAAAACACAAAAAATTCAAAATTATTTTAAGCATCCGACGCAAATCATCATCTACTAACGATGTATTGTAAATCGTTTACAGGCTCCTTAAGGTTGATCGGATATTAAGGCAATGTACTTATATATAAGATTCTGAATTTTTTATAAGCTATTCATTTATAACCGATACGTGTAAAAAAGCATAGCAAATGTTGAATGGATACATTTTCGATGATGTTGCTCCACCTTCTAAAGATTAAGAAGTAAAAAACTTCTACTTTTATAAATTTAATCCAGTACATAAAAATAAAAAAAAATCCTCTTACGAAGAGTTTTGTAAATATCTTAATTAAAACAAATTCACGAAAATTTTCGCCCAGCAAGACCAAAATCGATTATTTATTATATTTTTGGTCATTAAATAATTACATAAATCCCATGACTAGTTGAATGCTATCTATATTAAAATAATTATTATACAAATTAAAATTTTATATTTCTGTTAAAAAAAATTAAGAATGTATTGTAAAACTGTGTTCTGTCCGATCAACCTTAAGGTGGATATAAATCCCACTTGATTGCTCCAATCAGTGCACAACGCAATGTGTGTATTGCAAATAAAAATGTATTATAAAACCATTTGATGAACATTAATGATGATATGATTATTTAAATGCGCATATAATGAGCATGCAATGCGGACAGCGTGGGTTGTCCATCATATAAAAATAAAATACATTGACTGTTAGCTGCATGTAATAAGTGTATTTAAAAGTGGATAAACACTGTATGTTTATTAAACACATTTATATAAACAAAAATTGTATGTATAATCATGATATACTAAGAGCCATATCACAAGTGCGGAGTCCGCGTATCACTTTGAAATTGACTTTAGTTGATATCTCAAAACTACTCGCGCAATCGTTAAAGGGGTTTGAATTTTTAACAATTTGAACAAGCGTGAGGCACTCAATTTAAAATGTTGAAAATGAATCGGAAGGCCTCATCTACTCCACATGCCTAATTATTTTCAATTCATTCTTGATATTAAGCGCTTCAAGCTTTTAGATATAGTCGAGTATAAGTAACTCATAGATAAAATTATTTTCTACTTTTTAGAACAATAAAAGCTTGTCCCTTAAAAAGTATTTTTTATTAAAATTTTTAATATAAGACTAAAATATGTATATATATATCAAATATGGTGGAAACGATGGGAAAATCAGAACACCACAATTTGATAAAATTTACTATAATAGGACAACTTTGATTCTAAATATTGAAAAATCAGCTTCATTTAAAAATTCTCGCTTAAAACCCTTACAAAAAGCTGTTATTTCGATGTTGTTTTCAAGATATCTCGAAAAATTTCGTCAAATTTGTATACTAACAAGGAAAGGACAAGAAAATTTTGATTGATTTTGCGAATTTCTCTGGAATATCAGCCTTTATATACGATTTTAGCCGATAATTAAAAAATTAGCGTACTACTGTATGCAATTGTTCTTGTGATCAAAATTTAACAGGTCTAGCTCCTGGTGTAATATTAACAAAAATTGTATATGTATAATCATAATAAAAATAATGACATTGTTTACAATTTAAGTCACTTTAAAAGTATTAATAATGACTGTTTTTTTTTATTTTGTGTGTATCATACATAATATAGTAACTTTTATTTTTATTTTTTAATGAAGTGTTAATTATGCATACATTTTTTTAAATTATCTCATCGGAATTTATAATATTCTATCGTGTAATAATAGTAAAATAATTTATTCAAAAAATAATGAAATATATATTAGTGTATCGGATTTTTTTTTGAATAAAAACAATAATTATTTATTATTAAAAATAGATTTAAAAATTTTTATTATCTTGGGGGTAAATTTTGAAATTATTATTGAAATTACTGACTGTAGATCAATCATTCTTTTAAATAAAAATAACAAAAATAATAATAAATCTTATTTTATTTCTTTTTATCAAGGATTCGTACGCGATTAAATACATCGTTAGTGAAACCTTTTTTAATTGGTTTTATAATTCTATTAAACTCATATTTCGATTTAAAAGTATCGTAAATTTTAAGAATGTTATAATAACCAGGAAAGTAAACAATCTTGAAACGTTTGAATAAATTCAATATAAACCAGGAACTTTAGTATCGTTGAAACTATAAAGCTTAACCTAACCTTTACCTATAATATATAATAATATTTTAATCAAAAGCATCGAACATTTTTGTACTTTAAAATCAATAAACTTGAAATAAATTGATCAATTGCAATACATTTATAATATATAAAATAGTTGTACAAAAACGATAATATTTTTAAATGAATATAAATAAAATAAAATAACACTTTTAAATAAATGTTATATGTATATGTTGTTTGTTATATGCAATCATAAGTACCTGTTTCTATGAATAAATAAATATAAACCACTAAGTAGTTAAATATTATAACAATATTATTATTATTGTTGCAAATATAATAAATAATATATGAATATAAAACATATTAATATATCAGAACCATTAAATACAGTTTAAATGCAAGTAACAAACTTTAAATATGAAAATCTATTGCAATAATAACTATACCTATATGCTTATAATATATACAGGTTGACTCAGACGATCTTTCCCTGTTCGCACTGTTACAATAATATAATTATACACATTTTTATATAAATCCACTTAAAAAAAAATAACCTCTTTAAAAAAAAAAAAAGATTAACCTCAAAAAACTATAGCTTTATTTAGTTTCGATTTCGATAAGAAAATCAATAAAAATTCGAATGTACCAATCATCTAATTATTAAAATTTTTACTTTTCTAATATAAATACGTTACAAAAAGTATGCATTCTATTCGATAATTTTACAAAAAATGAGGCATTTTTCCTTACTTTCTGCCAAAAAATTGTGGTAACTAAGTAACAAATATTCTGTTTAAATTATAAATTTCAGGTATCATGATAAGCACTTATCTTCGCCTTCACCATATTGTAAAATGGTTTAGGCGAAGATAAAGGCGAATAAAATCAATAAAGTAATGTGAACCACAAAACTATTATCGATTATCTAGAATCTCTCTGTATTTATTAAATGATTCAATTCATCCATTCAAAAATATGCTGCATGCAAATTATATACTTAATAATAATAATGCTATAATAAATACATTCTATAAACTTGCAATTTATTTAAATTCAGAATGGTTCACTTAAATTAACCACGACTATAAACATTTAAATATTTTTTTTAACCCACTAGACATCTCTGTTTTATATTAAGAATTTTCTGGAAATATGTATATTACTAGAAAATTCCTTAAACATAAGATTAGCAACAGTTCCCTAAATTGAAAACTCATTAAGGTCTGTTGAAACGTTTATGATTTTGGAGTACATTTTAAACTCACCTTTTGGAGTACATTTCGAAAACTTTGCTGCAGAAACGTAAGAGAAATGGCTCTAGGAAATATTGAGACAGTTTTGGATTTATTGGTTGTTTTCCTTGATAACTAATTCTGTTCTAATGTCGACTATATATTTCCTTGGTATTTATTGGAACTATGTTCCTTATCGAACGATGTTTGTTTCCTGGTTGGGAGTTGCAACAGGCAACAAAATGCGACTAGGTAACCTAGGAAACTTTTTCAATCGATTCAGGTTGCCATGAATCTTGAGTAAATGCAAAAATATGTATTTGTCAAATTTGTATTTTTTGCCAAAATTTTATGTTTTATCATTTTAAAAATTGAATTGTGAAAGTTATCAGAAGTTAAAGAAAACAGATTCACTATTTAAAGGAAGTTCAATGCATTTTTTATGTTATGTCATAATAAATATCCTGATCAAACCAAACGTAATGTACTCACATATTGGGTGGACGGACTACTACATTAAAAGTATGCCTTTTTTAAACTCATACTACAATTATTTCATACAGTAAATACTAAGAGTAGCTATAAAATTAAATTCTTTAACGAATCAAACAAAGGTAATTAATACCTTAAATTTTCTGAAAAATATCTTGTAAATAAAAAAGAAACCGCTACATTTATGCAAGGTACGAAAGGAATATAGTTCATATCGGGTGCACACGACACCTCTCATTCTTTTTTTTGCCTTTTTAGTGTTTTGGTGAGTGAAAACAGTACCTATGTCTATAATCTTCCTTCCAACCTCGGTCAATTTGTTTTGAACTATATTTGCACTTATTTAATTATTGTTTGGAATTCAGTTTAGTCAAAAGTCTAAAAGTACATATTTGTATCTTTAACGAAAACCATCTTCACTTACTTGAAACAGTATAAGAGTTAAATAACAGCATTCTCATTATCGTAGACAATATTCCTCCATATACATGTCTCTCCTTGTAATAAAATAAAATATAGTGTATTAGAATATGTGTGACTTGCACAGCTTTTATATACGCTTAACATGAATACGTGTAATACCTACCTTCCTACCTACCTACCTACAGCTACATATGTATATACTTGGTACCGCATGTATATAGAATATATATACACTTCGTGTCTCTTTCATAGTGTATGCATGTATGTATGTATAAATGTGTATACATTGGTATTATATGGGCTACTTGTTGATTCAGAATTTATGAGCCACTTTCTGGCCAAGGTTACAACAATAATATTACAACAGTATTATTATTATTATTATTATTATAACAATGTATTTTATTGTTTATAATACATTATATATATAATCTTTTTAAATAATAAAGTTGTAAGCCAAAACCTGTAATAAAACATAATATTACTTAAAGGTTCCATTCCATTCTATATCTACTCAGTTCATTCATTTCATTATTATTTAATAACTATATAATATAAAATAGTTGATAAGGATTCCGTTACAATTCCGTTTTCAATCAATTAATAAGGTGAAAATCTACATTGCAATTGTTAATATTGTATAGTTATTTTGTTTATCAACACTTCGAATCGAATTATAGAAGGAAAAAATGACAATATTGATAGTTATAAAAAATATAACTTATTATTAAATTGTTTACATACAATTCGTATGCATTGTATAAATTGCAAACTATTAAAAATATCACTTCAAAACAGCATTTTAACGTTTTTTAAATTAACATCAATCCATAGAAAGACATGAAAAATACTTCCTTGTGAGATGGGAATAAAGAGAGATTGTCCTACCGATTCCATTCATGGAATTAAGACAACGACATATAAATTTTCTTAGTTGCATCCTTTATTCTTTCTTAAAGAAATATTTTTTCTTCAGGAAATCCAATTTTTTCTGTTGTAAGTTTCATTTCAAGTTAGAAAAGCAAGTTTTCCGTTTTTATTTAAGATTTTCTCCTAAAGTTTATTAAATGCATATAAAATAATAAATTTTTTCTTTGGCGAAGCTGTTTTTTGAATATGATAAGCTCTCGAAACTCATTCTACGAATAATTAACGCCAGACAAGTGAAATTTACAAAATTTAAAAATCCCTCGACAAATTTTTCGAGTACGGAACCTTAAACTCGCACTAGAAATATATCTAAGAACACATTTCCATTAAATTACCGGTTTCCTTAAAGCCTTTTCCAAACTGAACCAATTTTGAAGATCATCGCCCTTCCCTAGGAAAAGCCTAGGAAAATGTTTAAACTTTACAAAAACTCCAGAAAACACATTCTAAAAACAAACTTTCAAAAACATTTTGTTTGTTAAGAAAGCTTTATTTATTAATGCGTAATAAAAAATTGATTTACGATTTTTGATTAATGACCGCTCAAAAACCTGACTGAGAAAAATATTACAGAATTAATAAATAGAGAGAGAGTAAAGGTATTACATTATTATTTTCATTCACTTTTTAAAATGAAATACGAAGTAAAGTAAATACAAGAAAGTTAAAAAAGAAAAACTGAAATGTTCGTTCAGATAAAAAATGTTTGTTTTATTTATAAAAAATCACATTATCAATAACCTGACATCTGGTGGTGAAATATAATAAAATACGCATTATACAAAATAAATATACCACACATACATATATGAGTACATAAAGAAAATGTGAGAGTAAAAGAAAAAAATGAATGATTTTCGAGCGGATTTCCTTTTCAAGTAAAATGAGAGCTATCGTTTTGTTACAGCAACTTTAGCAGAGGAAAATGACCAGTCAAAATTTCATGACGAAGATGCAACCTCTTGGTTATATAAACGACCTCGGTCAGTAATGATCAAAATTGGAGAGTATAAAAACGGGAAGTGAAAATTTTCCCAGGATTTACGGAATTCTTGCCTACTTATCTTATCCATAATAAGTTTGAAACTGTAATTTTATCACCATTTTTTATCTGAAAATTTGTTCGCCCAAACAATGAGCTTATGAGCTTACAGACGATATTTAATTTTTTCAATTTCTGAACTTATGATAAATTTTTTTTTAACCGAAAATAGAATTCATTTGGTGATCGCAGCTCTGGCGCGATACATTTTTTGTTGCGTATGTTTGTGAATTTCATTGCTCAGTCTACCATAATATACAACACTACATTTTCTTTTTTCCAATGTATTGTACATTGGTTTTTCTTTAGGTATTATGTATATGCGTTTTCTCCTTATTCGCTTCTATACTTTCTCTCATTTTTAAGTTGTCCCTTGTGAGGTTTCATAAAGAGTAAAAGAAAAACTGCGTATAAATAATATAAGAAACAACGCATATGTAGAAAATGAAAGGTCTGTTTTTGTCGTTTTAAGGCTTATCACTGGATTTAGAAAGGTTTTTGAAGTTAAAATTATAACATTTGCTTGAAATATGTGAAAAATGTCAATTTTAACTTCACCAAGTGAGTTATTTGTGCTCGACTCTTTCGTGCTCAATACACAATCGAAAAATTGAATCGTTTTCTGAACGCCCTGGGCTTTAAAGTTTCATTTCTAGATCTCAACAAAGCATTTGATAAAGTATGCCATCCTAGTTTGCCTTATAAATTCAAATAATGTACTTTGTTTTAAAACGTTTTACTTTGTTTTCAAAATTATTTCCTCAAAGGCAGACATATCTAGGTAAAAATTCAAGAACAACTCTCCGGTGTACTTCAGGGTAGTGTTAGAGGTCCCACACTTTATTTGATTGATATAAAGTGCACACAATTCTTTTACCATTCTGTAAAAAACAAAAGATACTTAAAACAGACAAAGTACAATATAAAAGTTTTTGTCCTGCAAAAAATTTCATTCACGATAGAAAAATTCGAATTCATAAAATTAGAATGTATCGAAAAATGGTAAAACAAACCTGAATATAACCTTAAATGTAACCAAACACTAACTGTTATATACCTATAACCTACCTACGCTTAAAATGACGCACTTAATCGATGCCAGAATGAAATGATTGCCTCCTCGTTTATTTTACTCGTATTTTTTTTTCTCCTTTTTATCGTATAATACCTATAGGTATTTTTTTAACCCGAATACAAAACCAAAACATACACCATATTGAAAAATAATATACTAGAAATGTTTCTGAAATTGACAGAAAAATATTACATTCGATATAAACGATTTTTTTTTCTTTGGCTGCTGTGTAGGTATATGTTGGTGTGTTTGGATTTCTGGTTGCCTATATGGATTGCTTTATATATTATTTATTTAGATAAATTGGTTTTTATATAAATTAATTTTGATTTTTGAACTGAAAGTGAAATGTTTGTTTTATTACAACGGTTTTCTTTTCTAAGAAATTGACGCCAACCTTTTTTTCCTTCTTTTTAATAATTTTTCGAAATATTGTAATATAAAAGCTATTTAATCACAAGACAGTCACATTTTTATTAGTAAGCAATTAAAATTTTGGTTCAAATCTACAATTTCTAGCAATTTTTGTATAGTTTTTGTCATCGCTGGAACGAGGAGATTAAATATTGGCTATTGTTGGGTCTGATTAGGCCATAATAAATTCAAATTTTCCAATTTTTTTTATTTTATAAAGTTTTTTTTCGCATGCTATTTTGAGTAACAACATTTGTGTTTTTCAATTTTCTTAATCACG